>NC_137071.1:47760231-48031006 GCF_951640355.1 Cnephaeus nilssonii
TTTCTAACTCACTAATTCGGTCCTCTGCTTCTTCTAGTCTACTGTTGAGACTTTCCATGGTGTTTTTGATTGTAGCTATATCACTTTTCATTTCTTTCTGATTCTTGCATAGGTTGTTGATTTTCTCATCCATCCTATGTATGACTTGCACGATCATTACTCTGAATTCTTTTTCGGTCATGTTGCATGCTTCAATTTCACCAGTTCCCTTTCTTGGTGACTCCTCATTTTCTTTCCTCTGGGGATTGTGTCATCTGCCCATTCTATCACCAGAAGGTTCAAACCTCGAGTTGTGTGGACCTGGACCGTGTGCAGTGGGAGCTTCGCACCACCCAAGTGTCAGTGAAGTGCTCTGACACTAAGACGTGTGGCTGCCATGGGTTGGTGGGAACCAGGCTCACCCAGGGTCAGTGTTACCAGCGCTCAGTGTGGTCTCGTGAGCACACCTAGAATCAGGGACCCTACCTGCACCACACTGTTGGCAAGTGCCTAAAATCAGAGTCCCCTAGCGGGTTCCAGGAGTCAGAGTTCCCCTATGTCTGCACCAAGAATCAAGTATCAGAGTCTCTGTTGCTTTGTGCAACCTCTTGCTGAGAATTAGGGTCCCTGTGAGTGCATGCACCAAGAATTGGAGACACTGACTCTTAGTGGGAGTGCACTGGGAGTCAGGGATCCTAGGCATAGGCGATAAAAAACAGAGTCAAGTCAGTGATGCTCAGTGCTGCCTCCCGCCCAGAGAATGGAGATCCTGGTCAGCGTGGGGGACCGGGTTGCACAGTAGCACTGTGTTGGCCGGAGGTCTGCTCCTGCGCTGTGGGAAACAGACTTCCATGTGTGCTTGCCCAGAATCTAAGTCAGGTGGCACTGGCACCTTGCGTGGGCTTCAGGTTTGGTCATCTAATTGCGTTGTGGGGAGCAGATTCCCAGTGTCGCAGGCTCAAATTCCTATAGAGGCACTGTGGCCCTTGCGAGGGGCGGGTCTATAAGTTACTATGGCATTGCCCATGAGCCTGCGGGGAGGGGGATAGGCTCCTTGACTCACAGAAATCTGTGGCTGGGATGTCTGGATTCTTGTTGTCTGTTGGTCTGCAGCTGTGGTCACAGGTCTTTGTCCCTGGTGGCTGCAGGGTCCTGGTTTGCATCTGAGACCAGACTGGGTGGTGCTGAGGCCAGAATCCTAGTCTCAAGCAGCTCTGTTTCTCAAGATGGCGTGGTCTCTGTGCCCGCACTGGCTGCCCATAAGTGTCTGCGTTGTGCGCGGGGCTCCGCCATCTAAGACTGCCTGGTTTGGCAGCCCCTTGAAAGACCTGCAGAATCTAACTGTCCCTAGCTCATACACACACACACCACACACGTCCACACACTCCTCTATCACTCCCACACTCTCTCCCTCCCTATCTTCCTGCTGGTCACCATCTTCCATCCAGCCTTGTTGAGAATTTTAGCATCTATGTTCATAAGGGATATTGGCCTGTAATTCTCTTTCTTTGCAGTGTCTATCTGGTTTTGGAATTAGGATAATGCTGGCCTCATAAAGAGAGCTTGGAAGTGTTCCTTCCTCTTGGATTTTTAAAAAAAGTTTGAGGAGTATAGATGTTAGTTCTTCTTTGAATGTTTGGTAAAACTCCCCTGTGAAGCCATCCGGACCCAGGCTTTTGTTTGCTGGGAGTTTTTTTTTATTACTGCTTCTATTTCATCAGTTATTATTGGCCTATTCAGGTTTTCTGATTCTTCCTGATTCAGTTCTGGGAAATTGTATTTTTCCAGGAATTTGTCCATTTCATCCACATTGTCCAGCTTGCTAGCATATAGTTGTTCATAGTATTTTCTTAAAATCCTTTGTATTTCTGTGGTGTCAGTGGTTACTTCTCCACGTTCATTTCTGATTTTATTTGGGTCCTCTCTCTTTGTTTCTTGATGAGTCTGGCTAACAGTTCATCAATCTTGTTTATCCTTTCAAAGACCCAGTTCGTGGTTACATTTATTTTTTGTATTGTTTTTGTAGTCTCTATGTCATTTAATTCTGCTCTAATCTTTACTATTAACTTCTTTCTACTTACTCTGGGCTGTTCTTATTGTTCTCTTTCTAATTGTTTAAGTTGTAGGATAGTTTGTTATTAACCTCACTTGTTTTTGTTGTTGTTGTTGTTGTTTTGAGGTAGGCCTGTAATACTATGAACTTCCCTCTCAGGACTGCTTTTGCTATTTTCCAGAGATTTTGTGTTGTGTGTTCCTTTTCTTTTGTTTCCAGGAAGTTTTTATTTTATTTTATTTTTTATCTTGTTGGTAAACCATTCATTTATAGTATGTTTAATAACATACTATGTGTCCTCCATGTGTTTGAATGTTTTCTGGGGTGTTTTTGCTGTAGTTGATTTCTAATTTTATTCCAGTGATCTGAGAAGATGATTGACATGATTTCAATCTTCTTGAACTTCTAGAGACTTGTTTTGTGTCCTAACATGTGGTCTATCTTTGTGAATGACCCATGTGCACTTGAGAAGAATGTATATTCTGAAGCTTTCGGGTGAAATGGTCTATAAATGTCAATTAAATCCATCTGATCCAGTGTGTCATTTAGAGGCACTGTATCCTTGTTAATTCTTCATCTGGAAGATCTATCCAGTAAAGTCAGCAGGGTGCTAAAGTCCCAGACTATGACTATATTGTTGTCGATCTCTCCCTTAAAGTCCTACAGAAGTTTTTTTTTAAAATATATTTAGGTGCTCCTATATTGGGTGCATATATGGTTACCAGGGTTATATCCTCTTGTTGGATCGATCCCTTTAGTATTAGCAGTGACCTTTGTTTTCCCTTGTGATGGCCTTCATTTTGAAGTCTATTTTGTCAGATATGAATATTGCTACCCCAGCTTTTTTTTCTTTTCCATTTGCATGGAAAAAATTTTTTCCATCCCTTCACTCTCATCCTGTGTGAGTCTTTTGTTCTGAAGTGGGTCTCTTGTAGACAGCATATATTTGGGTCATGTTTTTGTATCCATTCAGCTACCCTATGCCTTTTGATTGGAGCATTTAATCTATTTACATTTAAGGTTATTATTGATAGGTACTTATTTATTGCCACTTTAATTCTGTATGGCTAGGTTTCTCTCTCTATTTCTTCTTTTCATTACAGTAGTACCTTTAGCATTTCTTACAATGTTGGCTTGGTGGTGATATACTCCTTTAGCCTTTTTTTTTGTCCAGGAAGCTTCTTATTTCACCATCTATTTTGAATGATAACCTTGCTGGACATAGTAATCTTGGTTTCAGATCCTTGCTTTCCATTACCTTGAATACTTCATGCCATTTTCTTATGGCCTGTAGAGTTTCTGATAAGAAGTCAGGTGTCATCCTTATTGGAGCTCTTTTGTAGGTAATAGTTTGCTTTTTGTCTTGCTGCCTTTAAGATTCTTTCTTTTTCTTTAATTTTGGCATTTCAATTATGATGTGTCTGGGTATGAGCCTGTTTAGAATCTTCTTGCTTGGGACTCTCTGTGCCTCCTGAACTTGTGTGACTTTTTCCTTCACATGTTAGGGATGGTTCCTGACATTTTTTTCCAAATACATTCTCTATCCCTTCCTCCCTTTCTGCCTCTTCTGACACACTTACTATATAAATATTGTTATGTTTCATGTTGTCCCTTAGCTCCCTTAAGCTGTCCTCTTGTTTTTTAATTGTTTTTTTTTCTTTTTGGTTCTCTGATTGAGTGATTTTTTCCTACCCTGTCTTCTAAGTCACTGATCTGATCCTCAACTTCCCCTAATCTGCTGTGTATTTCTTCCAATGTGTTCTATTATTTGTGCTATGTCATTCTTTATTTCTGTTTTCATAGTTACTATATTTTTCTCATGCTGTTGAGTATCTTTACCATCATTATTATGAACTCTATATCAGATAAATTTCTTATCTCCATTTCATTTATCTCTTCTTCTGGTGAATTCTTTTGTTCTTTCATTTGGGTATTGTGTCTTTGTCTCCCCATTTTGGTGCCTGTTTGGGTTTGTGACTATGTACTAGGAAGATCTGCTATGCCTCTCAATCTCTAGTGCAGGACAGTGTCAACTGCTGATTCTGACTCATTAGGTCAGGCAAAATTTCAAAATGTCCAAAAACCACATCTGCCTGCAGACTGATTGGATTCAGTCTTGAGTAGCCCTCATACAATTGTCCATCAGTGTGCTATGAGTTTTTTTCTTTTTCTTTTTTTTTTTTTAGATTTTTTTAAATTTATTTATTTTATTTTATTTTTTAAAATTTCTTTATTGATTAAGGTGTCACATATTTGTCCTCATCCCCCCATTCCCATCCCACACCCCTCCCCACGGATGCCCCCACCCCCTTGTTGTCCTTAACCATTGGGTAGGCTTGTATGCATGTACACAAGTCCTTTGGTTGATCTCTCCCCCCTACCCCCACCCTCCCCTACCCTCCCTCTGAGGCCCGACAGTCAGATCGATGCCTCCTTGTTTCTGGGTCTGTTCTTGTTCATCAGTCTATGTTGTTCATCATTTCCCCTAGATGAGTGAGATCATGTGTTACTAGAAATATTCTTATAAGAACCGAATGTGAGACGAGCAATAATAGTTATGCTGACAGGCAAATGAATCAGTCTGTAGTAAGTTTCTTTCTGGACCAACAGTTCTTTTGAGACCCAATTTCAATGTCCACCAGTTCCTTATGTATACATGTCGGCACTGACCCCTCAGCTCTGGATGGTGGACAAATGGTGGTAATGCAGGTCCGACTCCCTCTGGTTTGGTCTCGCCCGGACCCAGGGGCACGGCTTCACCCGGACTCAGGGGCGCGCGGCCTCACCCGGACCTGGGACCCAGCCTCACCCGGGTCCAGGGGTGCACAGCCTCACCCAGACCCGGGATCCAGCTACACCCAGACCGAGGGGCCCGTGGCCTTACCCAGACCCAGGGGCGCGTGGCCTCTCCTGGACCCAGGGTCGCAGCCTCACCCAGACCCGGGACCCAGACTCACCCGGATCCAGGGACGCACAGCCTCACCCGGACCCGGGATCCAGCTTCACCTGGACCCAGGGGCGCGCAGCCTCACCCGGACCCGGGACTCAGCCTCACCCAGATCCAGGGGCGCACGGCCTCACCCGGACCCGGGACCCAGCCTCACCCGGACCCAGGGGCGCGTGGCCTCTCCCGGACCCAGGGGGCTATGAGTTTTTTTCAACAGGGTGAAGATATTGCTTCTGCCTCAAGGCTGCTGATTGTTATTCTCAGTCTCTAAATGGGCCTGAGAAGCTCTGCACCATGGGTCAAGGTGTTTTCCAATAGGGTGGGTCAACTATCTTCACCCCAGGCAAAACTGCCTGGATAGCAATTGTCTGCGTTAGAAAGATGTCCTCCTCACCATGAGGGAATGACTTAGCACAGCAAACCAGTGTGTCTGCCTTCTGAGCTTGAACCCCAGAGCCCCCAACCCTGGCTTCTGCTCACACAGCTCCAGTCCACTCTGCCCTCTGTCTGCTAGAGCACAAGGTGAGTCATTCCACAGGGAATTTTGTGTATTGGCTCTTTACATGGGTGCCTGCATCTACAGCCATCTCTCCCTGGCAGATAGCAAACCTGCTGCTTTTGTCAGCAAGATGTTATGGGTACCTTTAAGTTCTGGTGAACTCTGTTTGAGGGCCCAGCTTGGGGATTAGATCCCAGAATTCTCAGTGGCAAACCCCCACAGCTGAGATATCTCTCCAAAACTTCAGTTGCTGTCTGTGGGGGCCTGCCAGCCCTTTCTCACCTCTGCCCCTCCTACCAGTCTCTAAGCAGTCTCCACTTTCTGTCCTTGGTTATCATGGTTCTCTCCATCGAGTCTTCAGTTGATTATTTAGGGAGTTTTTCTGTGTTTTAGTTGTAATTCCAGTTTGGTCCTGGGAACATGTTTGTGCAGCATCCACTTACTTCACTGCCATTTTTAATCTCCTGTACAAGTAAATCTTTTAAACCCTTATGATAGTCTCTCACTTAAGGGTTCCTATAAGTTTCTAAGCCAGTCGAAGCCCCCTTAGTCCACCAGGTCTTCACAGATGACTAAAACCAGACACAGGCCATGAGTGCATGAGGCTTGGGGGCCAGAGGCTGGGATTAAGAGTTTCTACCTGAACTATGAGACCCTTCAACACTCAGTAACATATACTACCTCTGCTACCTTGGTGCCATTGACCCTGGTTCAGAGACACTTACAGAAAGACTTCTCACCAGCTTTACATAACCTGTCTTCCCCCTTCCTTGTCTACCTTCTCCCTGGGTGAGTTCCAGCCCACCTCCGGCTTCCTGACCACATGTGCACAGTGGGCAAGCACTAGCCCTGACCCTCCTGCTCAGCTCTCAAATCACCTGTATCCTATCATTTGCTACACAGCTCCTCGTGGTGAAGAAACCCAACTCAAAATCAAGTCTTAAAATGAGCTCATCACATTCCCCACCCCGCTCTTTCCATCAGAGCTTCTTAGGCCCCCATTGCCTATTCAGTGTTCATCCTGAAAAGCTTAGCATTATTTTTGCCTTCTTCCTTTTGACAAAGCAAGCATTCAATGTTTGTGGAATGAATTACTGAATTAATGAGTCCCATCATGAATCACACTTCATCATGCAGGTTCACAATAATCCACCCTTTTTCTTTTCAAATTCAAACAATTTTACATAAAGGAAAACCCAGAATCCCTCCCCTTAAAGCAGCAATAATTTCTCTCTCAGGCCTTTCATGTTAACACTGAAGAGAACACATTTTTACAAAGTGCAATCAACGTATATATAAAGCAGGGACTGCTTTATATTTTGCTTTTAACATATCATATAGTACAGAGTCTGCCTTACAATCATTTTAATGACTGCAGGTTAGTTTATAATGTTGCTGTATAATGGCTTACTTAGCCAGCCACAGATTTTGAAGATTTGGATTATTTCCAGGTTTTTACTATTTGTTCCTTTATTCATTTAACAAAGTAAATTACATTATTTGCTTGTATGTACATAAAATATCCCTGGAGAAGGAGGGGTGTTGGCTGTTAGAGGCCAGGAGTGGGAAGGAAACTTTTCACAGAATTCCTTATCATCCCTCTTGAATTTTGAGTAATGTGAATAGTCTGACTGTTCAAAATATAGATACCAATTGTTACTAAGCAGTGCCCTGGAAGCTGGGTTTAGAGCTGGGGTCTATGCTCCAAGCTAACTCCCTCATATGGGCTGTCCCAAAAGTATGTCTAATGTGCCTTAGGAACCCAGAGGAGAAAAGTGGGCAGGGAATGACATTTTCCCTGAACCTTGAAGCTTGGGTAGGAGTTGGTCCAACTGGTAAGAGACCACTGTGGGAAGAGGCCCAGGATAGGAAAGGGCACTTTCTGTTTGGGGAAGGATGCTATATCTAGTGTGGGGTGACAATGATTGGAAATGAGACTTTAAAGGAAGACAGAAACCAGTGTAGTCACAGATGTGGGTGCCAGGCTCTGGGGTCTGAACTTAATTGTGGAGGCAATGGGAGACTTTGGAGGTTTTGAAACGGAATATGCAAAGAGCTGTGTGTGACAGTGATCCTCTAGCAACAGCATGGGGACCAAAGGAATGGAGCCCAGTGGGGAACAGCCTGTTGATGTCCAGGACACAGTGGCAAGGACCAGAACTAGAGGACCAGCTATCCTGGTCAACTCCTCAGTCCCTAGCAAACAGAGATGATTGGTCACCCTAACTTGCTGCTGCAGGCCTACCTACCCTGAGAAGTGACCCAGTGACTTCAAGGAGACTTTGAAATACCCACCCAATTGTACCCTACCCTCTACCACCACAGGCCCTTCCTCGAACCACCACTCCTAGGTTGATTTTCACTGATTCTAGACCCATTGACTTCTAGACATAAGAGATTTTTGAGAAAAATATCCTCACTTACCGATTTCCAGCCTTTTTTCCTACTTCCCTCCACAAAACTCAGGCTCCAGTTAAACTCAACTAGTTCCTGTGCCAAAACAAACCTTTAGACTTTTGTGTCCATTGAGCCACTACAGGAAAGGTCATGTTCCCTATTTCTCTGTCTGCTGGAGCCCGTAGCAAATATCACCTCCCCACAGGTCAATACCAGTTCTATAGAGCAGTGTCTGGGTGTTAGATACCTCCAGAGGAGCATCTCAAAAATTACCACTAATCCTCACAGCAAATAAATGTGACTAGTCCCTTTTTCCACGTGAGGAAACAGATTCAGAGAGGGGAAGTGTCTTATTTAAGGTCACACAGCTACTAGCCTTCCCCTCTGTCTTCTTTGTAATTCTTTGATGGCCCCAATCTTTGTATTGATGATGTACGAACTTCTTTCACTATCTACCTGCCCCCAGGACCAACCACACACACAACTGCCAACCTAGAACAAAACTAGACAACCTAGAATAATACCTACTATTACTAGTAGGACCACAATAGAAATTTGGTGAATGAAAGGACTATGTAGCCTGGTGCCTGGCATTAAATAGATTCACCACAAAATGCTTTTAAATAAGAATATGTCAGAGGAGGAATATCAAAAGAAAACACACTGTGGCAAAACCTCAGCTACCCAAAGCTTTCTGGAAATGAGTCATTCTGAACGATGAGGGTGAACCTTTGAATCCAGGAAGAATAACCGTGGAACTGCTTTTTTCCCCCTCTCGATACCCTCACTTCCACCACTCCTTCTGAGCTCCCTGGTCCCCTTCACCTTCTTTTCCTTCCATTCTTGTCATTTTTTTAAAAATTAATCTCTTGCTCCCTAGGAGCTTCTTAGCTTCACAGCTTATCCCAGACTCCCCATTCTTTCTGGTTTGGCAAACTAATTGCAGTCTACCCTGGATTGCTCTTTTGTGCCTAGTCCATTTCTGTTCACTGCAGCAGCCCCTGCTCCATCAAGCCTTCCCAGATCACCTTGGGCTAGTGGCTGCTTTTCACCTGCTCACCCCATGGTTCCCCATACAGGTGTCTGGGCTTATGTCTGTCTACTTTGGACGCTGGAATGTGAATTTCTCCAGGGTTAGAATCATGTCAGCCCTAATTTTTTGCGAATGAAATTGGCAGACCTTTTGTACTTTTTGGCCACCATTCCTTTGGTACTGCTTTCTCTGAGGCAGCTAAACTTTTGCTTTCTGGTTGGTTGAATTGTAATTGGGACATATGAGTGCTGGCTGTTCAGGGTTTTTCTGCTGGCTTACTTCTCTTCTTCTTGCTTTTTGTATACTCCCTAGTACTTTACACTTGTCCATTTGGCTCAAGAGAACTGCAGCTCACCTGGCCGGCATGGCTCAGTGGTTAAGCCTTGAACTATGAACCAGGAGGTCATGGTTCAATTCTTGGTCAGGGCACATGCCCGGGTTGCAGGCTCGATTCTCAGTGTGGGATGTGCAGGAGGCAGCCATTCAATGATTCTCTCTCATTATTTATGTTTCTGTCTTTCTCTCCCTCTCCTTCCTCTCTGCAATCAATGAAAATATGTTTTTTAAAGAGAGAACTGCAGCTCGAATGGCACTCTCTGCTCAGTGGAGGAAAATGTGGCCAATCAGAGTCTGGGCCGAGACCTGCCTGTCACTCTTACTCAAAGAACCAGGAGACCATATCTTCTTCATTTGTTCCACAAGCATTTAATTCAGTGCCTACTTTGTATCAGGCCCTGAGCCACACTTTTGGGGGAACAGAAATAAAAATTGGTCTGTACTTGCCCTGCCTCTGGTGTCCTATATGATCTTGAGTCCTTTCTACGCCTCTTGATTTTCCAATCTGAAAGTGAAGTGGATAGAGGCCTGATCTGTAAGGAGACTTAGAGCTATCAACATTGGGGATCTTGTTTATCCTGAATACTCCAGCCCTCTTCACATCTGTGCTTTCTGTTAGAAGAGCCAGGCTTGCCTCTCTTACCTTTCTTTCTCCTCCCCTGCAAATTCTGAGTAGACATGCTCCAATACATCTCATCGTGTATGTAGTCAAGTAGCCCCAAGAAGCAGTATAAGAACTGCAGCTATGGGAAAGTAAAAAAAAAAAAAAAAGGAAGTGGACGCCCCTGGGCCCGGGTGAGGCCATGAGCCCCTGGGTCTGGGTGAGGCCCCACGCCCCTGGGTCTGGGTGAGGCTGGGTCCCAGGTCTGGGTGAGGCCTTGCCCCTAGGTCCGGATGAGGCTGGGTCCGGGCCCGGGTGAGGCCGCGCCCCAGGGTCCAGGAGAAGCCACGCACCCCTGGGTCCAGGTGAGGCTGGGTCCCGGGCCCGGGTGAGGCCACATGCCCCCGGGTCTGGGTGAGGCCGCGTGCCCCCAGGTCCGGGTGAGGCCGCATGCCCCCAGGTCTGGGTGAGGCCGCCCCTGGGTCTGGGTGAGGCCGCACGCCCCTGGGTCTAGGTGAGGCCACCCACCCCTGGGTCCAGGTGAAGCTGGATCCTGGGTCCGGGTGAGGCCGCGTGCCCCTGGGTCTGGGTGATGCTGGGTCCCGGGTCCAGGTGAGGCTGCGCCCCTGGGTCCAGGAGAGGCCACGTGCCCCTGAGTCCAGGTGAGGCTGGGTCCCGGACCCGGGTGAGGCCGTGTGCCCCTGGGTCCGGGAGAGGCCACGTGCCCTTGCGTCCGGGTAAAGCTGGGTCCCAGGCCCGGGTGAGGCCGCGCGCCCACGGGTCTGGGTGAGGTCGCGCGCCCCTGGGTTCGGGTGAGGCTGGATCCCGGGTCCGGGTGAGGCTGCACTCCCCTGGGTCCGGGTGAGGCTGGGTCCCAGGTCCGGGTGAGGCCGCGCGCCCCTGAGTCTGGGTGAGGCCGCGCCCCTGGGTCTGGGCAAGACCAAACCAGAGGGAGTTGGACCTGCATTACCATTTGTCCACCACCCAGAACTGAAAAGTCAGTGCTGACATGTACATATAAGGAACTGGAGGACATTGAAATTGGGTCTCAAAAGAACTGTTGGTCCAGAAAGAAACTCACTACAGACTGATTCATTTGCCTGTCACCATAACCATTATTGCTTGTCTCACTTTTGGTTCTTATAAGTGTATTTCTAATAGCACATGATCTCACTCATCTAGGGGAAATAATGAACAACATAGACTGATGAACAAGAACAGACCCAGAAACAAGGAGGCATGGATCAGACTGTCAGGCCTCGGGGGGAGGGTAGGGGAGGGTGGGGGTAGGGGGGAGAGATCAACCAAAGGACTTGTGTGCATGCATACAAGCCTACCCAATGGTTAAGGACAACAGGGGGGTGGGGGCATCCGTGGGGAGGGGTGTGGGATGGGAATGGGGGGATGAGGAAAAATATGTGACACCTTAATCAATAAAGAAATCTTAAAAAAAAGGAAGTGGAGAAAGGGGCAACATGTCAGATGGCCATCTAGGGTACATTGGAGAATGAAAGCACTCTCCTGCCCAAACATACCAAGAAAAGTTATCTAAGCCCAACTCTAAAGAGTAGTATTAGTCAGTTTAATCAG
This sequence comes from Cnephaeus nilssonii, assembly GCF_951640355.1. Lineage (NCBI taxonomy): Eukaryota > Metazoa > Chordata > Mammalia > Chiroptera > Vespertilionidae > Cnephaeus > Cnephaeus nilssonii. Next base: position 47,771,667 of record NC_137071.1, read on the forward strand.
GAGACCCAAGCCAGAGTTGGGGGGTTGGGAGGAGAAAAGACAGAGTTCTGCTTACCTCCCTGGAGAAAGCTAAGGAATCAATATTTCCTTGCACTTGTAGGACACTTGATAGTATTTTTGTATTTGATTTTCCTAGCAACTCTTTTAATGACATTCAAAGTGTTGTTGTTTTTTAACACCTTGTATACACAAGGCCTTATGCTGAGAATACTAGTCTTTTTTTATGACACAATCACAAATTCAAGTGTATAGATATTTTCATGATTTTTGTTTGTTTGTACAGTCTCCTTCACTAGACTGTATGTTTGGTGAAGACATGAATCATGTCCATCTTCTTCCCCACTGAATCCTCAGCACCAGCAGTCACTCAATAAATAATTAAAGAAAAAAAATGAGTCCAGCAGTCTGGGACCTGGGGACAATCTTTAATTTTGCAAAGGCTAGTATGCAGGAGAAAGCCTCTTACCCTGGAACCTAGTAGATATTCAATAGACAAATTATAGTAACAGGAAACACTTACTTAATGCCTATTGTGTGCCAGGCTGTACACTTCATATTCATTCACTCACTTAATTCTCAGAACAACCCTATGAAGTAGGTACTATTATTATTATTATTATTATTATTATTATTATTATTATTGCCATTTTATAGATAGGGGAAAACAAGGTACAAAGTTTTACCAATTTGTAAGTGTCAGAACTGAATACTCCAGCCCTCTTCACATCTGTGCTTTGAAGTCCATGTCCCTAACCAGTACACTGCATCCCAACAATGAATGGTCAAACTGAGTTGTAGAGAGATGAGCAATTTCCAAAAGTGTCATAGGAAAAACATAGTGGAGCTAGGACTGGAACTTAGGTCTGCTCTCTGTGAAATGCTTTTCCCACTCTATCATATGGTGTCTGACCACTGATACAGAGACCCTGTGAATAGAGGCACAAAGAGGGATTTGAGAAGTATAGATATCCGTGCAGAAAAAGACTCCTCAGCAGGAGACAGGAGGGGGCAAAGAGTAGCTACTAGGGCAGAAATAAATGCAGTTCCTAGGTCCCCTTTCTTAAGCAGTGAAAGGTAGCAGGTTGCTTTCAGAGGTCCTATTTGAGGCCTAAGACATTCTTTTTTCTGCACAAATTTATCAGGGACTCCCTCCCCACACACACATAGCTAGAACCACCCCAAGGCCATTTCTGCCTCATTGCAACTGAGCACCCATGGAGAAAGGATATATGTGTATTAAGGAGATTAGATCGTAGGATCTGAAATCTGATGTGTGTAGGAAGTTGGGGCGGGGCAGAGAAACAGAGAAGACTGGAGGAAAGTTTAGGTCAACCCTAAAATCTCCAGCAGCTAAAGGGACTCAGTGATAACAGATTAAAGCAAAGCACCTGTAAGCACCTCAGCTTTAGAGACGCTGGCCTTCCGTTTGGGCTTCTTGCCACAACAGAACAGCACCATGGTCATGGCCTTCCTCTCCCGACAGAATCTTCAGGAGATCCTTCAAACCTTCTCAGTTCTGCAGTGGCTCCCAGTCTACATAATTTTAGGTGAGTGAACCCCAAGAGCTAGAGAACACGTGGAAACAGGCCAAGAAAGAGGCCAGGAATCCACAAATGAGGAGGGCTCCAAAGAGATCATTTGGTTGGTACCCTCCCTCTGGGAAGGACTGTGCCTCCTCACTCAAGATATGGCTACTGTTGAGTTCACTGGATTTCTCTCTTTCCAACTGAGGGGTGTGAAGGCCAGGAATGAGGCTGTAGTTGTTCTAGTTTAAAGATCACCCCAGCCTTCTCAAGACTGCCCCCTCTAGTTCAGAGTCAGATTCATGGACTGGGACAAAGGTGGTGGTGGCTTGCAGCTTTGGTGTTACTAGGTAAGTGTAAGGTGATTTCCCAATATAAGGTAATAGTGAGAGAATTCTGAAAAATCTCAGGGCTTCCTGAGTAACTCATTAGACAGAATTTTGAGAAAAGGCCAGTTGTTCAGTGGACTCCCAGTCAGAAACCAGGACTTTGTGGGTAGCCAATTAAGGGGCAAGCTTAAAACTGGACAGGGAGAAATGTCATCCCAAAGGATGAGACAAGTAGGAGGCAGCCTATTCCAATCCATGGACACTGGCTGTATGACCCCTTAGAGCAGAGGTTCTTAACTAGGACCTCGAATTGGGGGTTGGGTCACTTTGAATTTGGATGGGGAAAAAATGCCTCTTTATTATCACTATTTTCAAATAGAATTGATGAGTGTAGACAACAAACCACAGAAGTGTTAGCAGTACTTGTGAATGTATTAGTAATAAACATCGCAGAGATGTGCACATCATATGCCAGTTGCTGCAGATATTTCATTTATGCTTATGACTGTTTTGAAATTCTTATAGATATTTGAACTACCATTAGGTATGGTTATTTAATGCATAAATCAAGAACCCCATGTTACTATGCCACTTTTTTGTAATGTTTTGATAACTGTGCTTTAATATGTTGAGTTTCCTTTGTAAATCTGTTTTTTATTTTGTGCATTAAAAATATTATTCAGGGAAGGGTCCATAGGCTTCACTGTTCTGCCAAAGGGGCCCATCACCCCCCAAAAGATAAAAACTTATTGAGCTTTATTGAAGTCAAATCAAGTCCATCATAGGCTTGACTCAGGTAATAAGAGAAGGAAACACTTTTTCTGTAAATGTATTTGTTTCTATTGTTTCATATTTTCTTCTTGTTTTCCTTTGTATTCATCTTAACTTCCTCAAAAAGACCCCTTTGATAAGTTCCAGCCCTTAGCTATGGAAGTGAGGGGCACAAGAATGTCCTAAGAGACTTGTCATTGTGATGGCAGCCACCACTTCAAGTCTGGATCCCAGAGAGATGGGGCAAAGAGAGCAGGAAGAAAAGGTCAAAAGAGAAAGAGCTGTGTGAGCTGGCCTCTTTAGGTGTTGGGTTTATCCCACCACAGAAAGCTTTTGTATGGTATTTGACACAAGGGCTCAGATTGTTCTGGCTCTTCTGGGGAGCTGTCCTCAAGGAAATGTTCTCACTTTTCTCCCAGAAAAAAAAGTTTATTCTTAAACATTTTTTTCTCTTCCTTTCCCCTCTCAAAGGACACTGTCTCTGGACAGGGATAAGGTAGAAGGCATAGCCAACACTGAATATGTAAGGGTCCAAGAAGGTGAGAGCTCACTTCCTGGTAATGCCCACCCCCAATCTTACCAGCTTATAGTCATCCTGAAAGAGCTGGAGAAGTGGACTGAGGATGTCAGGGACAAATGATGGCATTGATGTGTCTTATGTAAAAACACTAATAATAAATGTGAATCTTTTCTTTCACCTGCATTTTTTAAAGTTTTTAAAAATCGTGCTAAAATATACATAACATAAAATCTACCACCTTAACCATTTTTAAGTGTACAATTCAGTGACATTAAGTACATTCACAATGTTGTGCAACCATCACCACCATTCATCACTAGAACTTTTTCGTCATGCAAACCTGAAACTCTGTACCCATTAAACAACAATCCCCATTCTCGCCTCCTCCCAGCCCGTGGCAACCAGCCTTCTACTTTCTATCTCTGTGAATTTGACTACATTGGGTACTTCATATAAGTGGACTCATACACTATTTGTTCTTTTGTGACTGGCTTATTTCATTTAACATAATGTCTTCAAGATTCATCCGTGTTATAATATGTGACAGGATTTCTTTCCTTTTTAAGCCTGAATAATATTCCAATGTCTGTAAATATCACATTTTGTTTATCCATTCTTCTATAGATGGATACTTGGGTTGCTTCCATCTCTTGGCTATTGTGAATAGTGCTGCTGTGAACATGGGTGTTCAACTATCTCTTTGAGACATGATTTCAATTATTTTGGATATATACCCAGAAGTGGAATTGCTGGATCATATGGTAATTCCATTAAAAAAATTTAAAAACTGCTATACTGTTTTCCATAGCAGCTGCACCATTTTACATTCCCACCAACAGTGCACAAGAGTTTGAATTTCTCCACATCCTTGCCAACACTTCTTTATTTTCTTTGTTATAGTAACCATCTTAATGGATGTGAGATGATATCTCCTCGTTTTAATTTGAATTTTCCTAATGATCAGTGTTTTTATCATCTTTTCATATGCTTGTTGGCCATTTGTCTTGACTTTTTTCCAATTGATTATCATTCCATTTGTCTTCCTCTACTGATTTAGGTATTATACATTCTGTTTCTATTCTTTTAGTGATTATGCTAGAAATTACAACACAAATCCTGAGTGTTGGAGGTTACCAAGCATCTAACAGTTGTGATGTACACAGATGTACCTAAGAGATACTCAAATCAGTTCAGCAGTAATAGAGAAAATACTAATTATAAGACCTTGGCTGTCCATGTCCCTACTATCTAGTAACAAAGATAAACCAATCGCTCATTCCACCATTGTTCACCATTGTTCATTTTATATGTTAGTGCTGGACATATGCACAAGTCACTACAATGTAGGACAGACTGTGGTAAGTGAAAGAGCCACAACAAATTGATATTAGGGTTTCAAAAAAGAAATTATTACACTAAGTTGAGAGGATCAGGGAAGGCAGGAAAGGAAAGCAGTGTGGCATGATGAACAGGATGTGGGTTCTGGAGTTTGTCAGACTTGGATATAAAACAATTAGCTGTGTGACTTCAGACAAGTACTGTAACATCTTGATGCCTCAGTATCTCCATCCTCTAGCCTGGTCCACAGTAAATGCTCCATACCAAAAAAAAAAAAATTGTCCTTCCTCCCTCCTCTTCTCCCTCCCTCCTCCCCTCCCTCCCTCTCTTACATCCTTCCTTCCTTCCTTCCTTCCTTCCTTCCTTCCTTCCTTCCTTCCTTCCTTCCTTTCCTTTCCTTCCTTCCTTCCTTCCTTCCTTCCTTCCTTCCTTCCTTCCTTCCTTCTTTACTTCATTCTTAATTTCCTTCTTCTTTCTCACCCTCTTTCCTTTATTCCTCTGTCTTGCTCAGAGCATCTCTCAGTGCTTCTCCTTCCCAAATGATGTTCAGAATCATGGCTAATTACTGAGCATTACTGAAAGTGATGGGAGAGGAAAAATGGAAAAGGGGAAGAAAAAGGCAAAGAGACAAGAAGGAGGGAGGGAAGAATGAGAAGAAAGGAATTAAAAAACTGTTTGAGGGAGATGTGGAATATAAATGCCCATGACTCTTAGAATTAGGCAACAGCCCTGAGAGCCCTCTGAAGGCCAGCTCCTATATCAGTGATGGGCAACCTTTTGAGCTTGGTGTGTCAAACTTCGCCAAAAAACTGAGCATAACTCGGGTAGTGTGTCACTTTGAGGAAAAAACTAACTCCAAGACTCTAGTCGCAAATGTTTCATCCTCAGGAGCAGCAAATGTTTCATCCTCGGCATGCGGCCGCGTGTCATCAGAAATGGCTACACGTGTCAGTGCTGACATGCGTGTCATAGGTTCGCCATCACTGTCTTATATAGAAGATGGCTTTCAATCTGTCTCTTCTTTTCTGGGCTTACTAGTATATCACGATCTACCTAAAATGTTACAATACCCTCTTTCCTAGCCCTCTACTCTCTACCCTCTCCAATCTACTCCACTGCCTACTCCCAGAAGAGTCTTTCAAAAGCATCTTTAATTACAGCCCTCTCTTGCTCAAAAATAGTCAGTGGTTTCCCATCGCTTACTCAATGAAGCATAAATGTGTTAGCTTGGACATTCAAGGCCCTCCTCCACTCTCTGGCTCTCTTTACCAGCTCATCCTCCTACTCTTACCCTATATGAAGCTTGTCTTCCAGGCAATCTATTCACAAAACAAACACTAATGGTACTCTCCCGCTGCCTCACCTCTGCTCTATTTCCTCCACTGGAAATGCCCTGATCACTCTTCCTGGATTATCCATGGACAACCCTTCCTTTCAGATATTGCTTAAGTCACAGCTTCTCTACAATGTTTCCCAGACAACCAGAGACTACATCAACTCTAAAAATCCAGAGCACTTTGTACAAACAGGTTGGGTAGCAGCCTTTATATTTGTTGTCCCCTTCTACCCAATAAGCTCCATGAGAACAGGAGCCAGCCATGTCTTGTCATTATTATATTTCTCCTAAGACCAGACTTGACACTAAATTGACAATTCTTCTAGATTTCTGCTTCCTCAGTAGAGACCTTTAAGTCCACCTCTTGTTCTTTTTTCTCTCTCCTGAACATCTGTGTGTGTGTCTTCTTTCTCTAGTTTCTTTTTAAAAAATTATTTTTATAAATACACATTACTTATATTTCTAGTTTCTGATACTACAAAAACAGATCATTGTCTTGGAAGTCACACAGACCAGGTCTGCCACTTACTTGCTATGTGACCCTGTACAAATAAGTCACTATTATTTTCTATGTGACTTTGAGCAAGTCATTCACCCTCCACCATTGTAGAAACAGAGCATAATACCTGCCTTTGAAGACCATTCCAAAAATCAAAGAAGCAAGAAAATCCTTAATAGATATTTATTTTCTTTCCTTCTGTTATAGAAATTGGCATTAACTAGATCTTAGAAAATTAGGCAAATAGAGACTTTGATACATTGCCAGCATTCCCACAGGCCCCTTCAAAGCATTATTCACTAATCCTTTTCCTTCACCCCATACATACAACCAATAACCAAACCCTGAAAATTCTACCTCCATATTATCTTTCAAAATGATTTGGTAAATAGCAACCCATTTCAGGTTCCCATTGCCTCTCACCTAAATCATTGCAACTCTTAGCTTATCTCCCTGCCTACGGTTTCTCTTGTTCCCACAGTTAGCCTAAAATACCTTCCTGATACACAGATATGGTCATACTACTCCTCTGCTTAATAACCTTTACTGGTGTCTCATTCCCTTCAGCACCAGTCCTAATCTACCCAGCTTCCTTCCCAGCTTCATCTCCTATTCCATGGCTTCCTGAGTTTGGAGGTTATGGTGTTACCCATGGGCTTTAGACTCCTCTACCTCCAGGCCTTTGCTAAATTTCTTCCTTGTGCATGGAAGGCTCTTCCTTCACTAATCTATATGTGAAAATTATATTCTTCTTCCAAAAATTCAACTTAAATCTTCCCTTCTATAAGAAGTCTTTCTTGATTCTCCATTAATAAGGAATAGTCTTTTCCTTAGGTTCCCATAGAATGACATTGGAGCTCTGACTGCATAGTTCTTACTCTCTGGGATGTATTTATGGTTCATTCTTCCCCACTAGACTATAAATTTCTGGAAAGCAAGAAATTTATTTTCTACATGTGTTAATATGAGTTAACACACACATTGTGCTTAAAATAGCTCTTGAAACATAATAAAGACTCAACAAACACTACACTTTCTCCCCCAAAGCTTGGAGTGAAGGTACATGACCTCTCTGAGCCTCGGCTTCTTCATATGTAAAACAGGGATGATAAAATTATCTACTTTCAGGGTCATGAGAGGATTAAATGAGATAATGTACCTTAAGTGCTTCTTAATTAAAAATGCTGGGTACATGGTATCAATGACTGTACTTAAATTATTTTCATAATTTCCATATTTACCCTTCTCCTTCTAGTCCCCAGCCCTGTCTGCATGGCCTGTAGCACAGAGATTTCACATGAGGTGTGCTCATTCAATGTTTGTTGAATTATTAGATTACCTTTTATTCCCACAGATTCTTAGATCTATAGTTAATTTGGATCCAAAAAATAACCACAAAACCACAGATACTCACCTTGGACACACCAGCCATGTTCTTAGATTTTTTTAAGGCTTTGATTAGAATGCTGGGTCTTTGCTTTACACTGGAAATAACTGATTTCCTATAGCCTTATACACACATGCACACCCTGGAACCTCAGAAGGCCTTTCCTTGTTTGGAATAAGGGCATTGGTGGTTTCTCTTACTCTTAGCTTTCACCTACTCATGGAGAATTTTGAAATCAAACTTCTACCAGTGGTACAATTTAATGTAACATTTTATTATGGGTCATCTTGCCCCTGCTTGGCACTGTGCTGATGGCTGTTTTCAAGAATCTTACTGTCTAGTAGGGAAAGGGCCATACGTGTAAGCTACTAACTACACAAGCAGCAAAATCAAACAGGGCAAGTAGAAGCATAAAGTAATGTGCTGTGGGTATGTGGAGGAGGAAGCCCTTAATTCTGACTAGAGAAGCAGCAAACATATCACCAAAGAGGTATCATGTGAGCTAAGCTTTAAAGGTTGGGAGAATTTTGATAGGTAGAATGTTGGGGATAGGGTAGTCAGAATAAGAACAACATCCCCAAAGGCATGAAGATGTGAAATTACATGATGGACTGAGGAAATAGGAGTAAACTAAGGTAGTTGAGCCCCTGTTTCCCATACTTCAGCCATTTACATCCCACCTTCTGGTTCTTTCCATGGCTGAATACCTCCTATGCTATTATTACTGAACATTTTTCCAAATTGGTTCATTTATGTAACCTAAATTTATTTATTTCAACCAGAAACTTTATATCACTGCCATGAATTCACTTTTATTCATTACACATTAAAATAACTTTTTATCCATACACCAACTCACATCATCTAGTGTCCTTTCAGTGGTATGGGACCACACTTTGAGGAATACTGGGCTAAAGCATAAGGGGTGTGAATGCAGGTACTGAGAAATGAGGCTAGGAAAGTGTGGGGGGGTGCAGTCCATAGAGAGCCTTAAATGCCAAGCTAACATGTTCAGACTTTATTCTGTCAGCAGTAGGAAAACATAGAAGGTTTCTGAGGAAGCAAAGGACATTATGACTGTTCTTTAAAAAATTATCTGGCAGTAGCATGTAAAATGGACTGGAGAGGAAGAGACTAGAAGACAAAGAGTAGACACATGACTGCAATCTAGACCAGAGGAGATCAAGTCCTGGACCAAAGAAGTAGCAATGGAGACAGAGGCAGGAGGGTGAATTGGAGAGATTTTTTTTTTTTTTTTGGAAAGGGAGAGAAGTCAATTACAGCTCCAAAATATTGAAACTGAGATTTTTCCCGAGGTCTGAAAGATGAATAGCAACTAGTCAGGCAAAGAGCTGAGGAAAGAATCTTCTAGGTAAAAGGAACAACGTTCACAGAGTTGAAAGAACTGACAGAACAGGATGGTGGCATGCAGAGAACAAGGTGGTGGCCGGGGCTCCATCATGGATGGCCTTTGAAACCAAGGTTACAAGACTGGACTTGATCCTAAGAGTGATGGGAAGACATGTTAGTTGTTGAATTTTTAAATCAGCATTTATTCCCACAGCTTATTATATATATAGTTAATTTAGATCTACTAAGTAATCACAAAGCCACAGAAATGCATCTTTGATAAGCCAGCCATTTTTGGTTATATGTGGCAGAGGGACAGTCTCTGATTTTTATTCAGCTTGCTACTGTGTCATGGCTCAAATGGAAGCACAGGGCCTACTTAGGAATAGTGGCAGTCATCCAGGAGATAGGTGATGAAAGTTTGAACAAGGTAGTAGCATGGAGATGGGAATAGGATAATTTGAAAGATGTTTGGAAGACAGAACTGACAGGAAGCAATAAGAACAGGTTAATGGTTAAAGGTACAGTCTCTGGAATAAGACACGTTGTGTTCTCAACTTTGGGTTCCCTACAAGCTAGCTATGTGACCTCAGGTGGTTATTTAACCTCTCTTAGCCTGAGTTGCTCATCCACAAAATGAGAATTACTGTCCTAATGAGGTATGTACAAAAATTAAATAAAATATGCATGTAAAACAGTTTTACATAATGAGTATATAGTAAATATTGGCTATTACTATATGGGGAAAGTGAGCAAGTGAGATGAATCAAAGATGACTTGAAGAGAGGACAAACTTAGATTCATATTGGTACTATCTTTAAGTAATCCTTTGTAATTTGAGGCTGTACAGGTTTAAGAAAGTCAGCACCAGAGATATATTACATAATGATAAAAAGGTCAATTTACCAAGAAGACATAGCTATCCTAACTGTATCCACCTAACAATAGAGATTCAAAATATATGAAACAACAACTGACAGAACTGAAAAGAAAAATAGACAAATCAGCAATGGTATTTGGAGACTTTCTCAAAAACTACAAACAACCAAAACCCACCCTAGATAAAATAGGTAATCTACAACTACTAATTAAATTAAATATCAATTATGGAAAGTTAAAAACTTTCCAAAACAGTAATCTGCAGGCCTAAATGGATTCCACCAAACAATTTAAAGGATATATATCACAGATTCTACACAATCTTATCCAGAAAATAGAAGAGGAAGGAACACTTGCCAACTCCCTTATGAGGCGAAACCGTGATGCCAAGGCCAGACAAAAACAGTACACAAAAAACCTATAGACCACTATTCCTTGTAAATAAAAATGCAAAAATCCTCAACAAAATCCCAGCAAATTGAATCCAGCAATATATTACAAAGCATAATATGACACGACCATGTGAGCTTTATTCCAGGAATGCAAGTGTAAATACTTGAAAATTAATCAATGTAAACTATTAACCATCCAAGAAAGAAAAAACACATGATAATATAAACTAATGTAGAAAAATCAGTTGACAGACATCAACTTCAATCATGATAAACTCTCTCAGTAAACTAGGAATAGAAGGAAACTTCCTCAACTTAATAAAGACCATCTACAAAAAACCCCTAAAGTTAACATTATGCTAATGGTGAAAGACTTAAAGCTTTCTTCCTCAGATTGGGAGCAAAGCAAGATGTCCACTCCTACCATATACATTCAACATCACACTAGCAATGGCAATAGGGCAAGAAGAAAAGCATGCAGATTGAAAAAAAAAAAAAAGATCTAAGAATGTCCTAATTCATAGATGATATGATTGCGTAGAAAATCCCAAGGAATTTACTAAAAACAAAAACAAAATCCCTCCCAAGAACAAACAAATCAGGTTAGCAAAATGACAGGATACAAGACACATATAAAAAAGAAATCAGAAACACCAATCAGAAAAGATATATGTACCCCTATGTTCACAGCAGTACAATTTACAATAGCTAAGATTTGGAAGCAGCCTAAGTGCCCATCAGCAGATGAGTGGATTAGAAACCTGTGGTACATCTACTCAATGGAATACTATGCTGCTGTAAAAAGAAAGAACTCATTCGCATCAGCATAGATGGACCGGGAGAGCATTATGCTAAGCAAAATAAGCCAGTCAGAGAAAGAGAAACATCACATGATCTCATGTATTTGTGGAATATAATGAACATAAATTGATGAACAAAAATAGATCCAGAGACACAGAAACATTAAACAGACTGTCAAACCTCAGAGGGAAGGCAGGGGAGGGTGTGTGGGGGGAGATCAACCAAAGGACTTTTATGCAATGCTTATAGCATAACCAATGGACACAGACAGTAGGGGGGTGAGGGCATGTGCTGGGGGGGGGGGTGGCCAGGTAGAGGTCAATGGGGGGAAAAGGAGAATATGTAATACTTCAAACAATAAAGAATTTAAACAATGGAGATAAAATTAACTACATTTCTATATACTAGTAGAGAACAATTGAAAATTTAAAATAGAAACTTAAAAAACAATACCATTTCAATACTTCCCAAAAGTGAAATATGTATGAATAGATTTAACAAAACCTTTACAGTATTTGTAGGCTGAAAACTATCAAATATTAATGAAAACAATTAAAGACCTAAACAGTTAGAGTTATACTGCATTCATAGATTGGAAGACTCAGTATGTAAAGATGTCAATTCTCCCTGAATTGATCTATAAATGTAATGCAATTCAAGTAAAAATCCAAGCAGAGTGTATTAGATAAGAATTTTGCATAAATATTAAAATTTCCAAATTTAATAAAACACTATGGGTGTTATAAGGGAAGAGAAAGTCTGTTTTTAGAAAATACACACTTAGCTTTGGAGAAACCAAGATGGCGGCATAAGGTAAACACCTAATTGTTGCCTACCACAACAATTTTGAAACTACAACTGGAAAACAGAGCGCACACCGTCCAGAACCACCGGAAAGCTGGCAGAGTGGAAAACCTACAACTAGAGAAAAAAAGAGAGGGGGACGCTGAGCCTCAGGAGCTGTGGAGGTGCGGAGATCCGTGAGCACGGAAAGGGCGGGCGGCTGAATATGCGGCAGGCTTGCTTGCAGCGCGCAGAGAGGGAGGGCAGCAGACGCTGCGTGGCTAGCTTTCTCGTTTGGGAGAAAAACAAAACCTCCCGACTGCACTAAAATCCAGCTGCGGTCGGGAAGAAACTGGTCTGTTTGGCAGTGGGCGAGGCTCGAAAGCTGCCTTCTCTCAGAGGTGCGCAGCCATTAATTTGGGCACAGAGAAACCACCCCTCTTAGGGCAGAGCAGACGGGAAACCAAAGTTTGTCTGCGCCACCCTGAGACTCCGCCCCATCTAAGCTGAGCACAGAAGCACTCCCAGCGGAGACACTGCTGATCCTCACAGCCAACTGGCTTGGAGATCAGTTCCCGCCAGTGATACCAACAATCCCAACCACTCTGAACTCCAGTTTCTGGGGACACACGGGGGACCCAGACGCCTACGGGACTCTCGGCCATCGGTCAGAGAGTGAGAGTGACTTTTCTGTCAGTGTGGACGACACCAGATTTCAACCACTCTCATAAGGGACACATTCAAGAGGCAGACTCAGTGAGCACCAAAGCCCTACTGTGTCTCCAGCACAGCAATTCTTCCGTTATAGACACAGCAGGCCCTCACAACCAATTGGACTGGAGGTCAATTCCTCCCAGTGTACCAACAGCAATCAGGGCTTTTAACTACACCAAGACTTTCTACTCAGCCCACAAAGGGGAGTACCAAGAGCGACCACCTAGGGTGATTGGGGAAGCTGAGCTACCGGCCCCTATAGGTCACTGACCACACAAAGCCACTCCATCAACACAGGGAGGCAGCCAAAATGTGGAGACATCGAAGCATGTCACAAGTAGGAGAGATAGATGAAAGCAAACTAATGGACGACACAGTGTTCAGAACCATAGTTATAAGGTTACTCAAGAATCTTCTAAAAACCACTGATAAACTTGAAGAGACCTTCAAGGACCTTAATGAGAATACCAAAAAAATGGAAAAGGACCAGTCAGAAATTATGCATACACTGTCTGAAATAAAGAATATACAGAATAGACCACTGCACCCAAAGAGTCAAATCAAAGATCTGGAATACGAGGAAGAAAAAAACACCCAACCAGAGAGGCGGAAAGAAAGAAGAATCCAAAAGTGTGAGGATAGCATAAGGAGCCTCCGGGATGGCTTTAAGCGTACTAATATCCGAATTTTTGGGGTGCCAAAAGAGAGAGAGCAAGATACTGAAAACCTATTTGAAGAAATAATGACAGAAAACTTCCCCCACCTGGTAAAAGAAATAGACTTACAAGTTCAGGAAGCGCACAGAACCCCAAACAAGAGGAATCCAAAGAGGACCACACCAAGACACATCATAATTAAAATGCCAAGGGCAAAAGACAAAGAGAGAATCTTACAAGCAGCAAGAGAAAAACAGTTAGTTACCTACAAGGGAGTACCCATACGACTGTCAGCTGATTTCTCAACAGAAACTATGCAGGCCAGACGGGAATGGCAAGAAATATTCAAAATGATGAATAGCAAGAACCTACAACCAAGACTACTCTACCCAGCAAAGTTATCATTCAGAATTGAAGGGCAGATAAGGAGCTTCACAGATAAGAAAAAGCTAAAGGAGTTCATCACCACCAAACCAGTATTATATGAAATGCTGAAAGGTATTCTTTAAAAAGAGGAAAAAGAAGAAAAAAGTAAAGATAAAAATTATGAACAACAAATACATATCTATCAACAAGTGATTCTAAAAATCAAGTGAATTAAAAATCTGAGGAACAGAATAAACTGGCGAACATAATAGAATCAGAGGCATAGAATGGGAGTGGATTGATAATTTTCAGAAATAAAGGGGTGTCTGTGTGGGAGGTATGGGAAGAGACTGGACAAAAATCACACACCTATGGATAAGGACAACAGGGGAGAGGGAACCGGGTGATGGGGAGATATGGGGGGGGAAAAGGAGAAACAATTGTAATAATCTGAACAATAAAGATTTATTAAAAAAAATACACACTTAGGTGTTTAGGGGCAAAGTGTTGTCATCTCTGCAATGTACTCTCAAATACAAACATATATATTTATATCCTATATAATAAAGAGGTAATATGCAAATTGACCCTCAAACCCTCGCACAAGATGGCCACCCCCATGTGGTCAAAGATGGCCACCACAAGATGGCCGGCAGGGGTGGGTAGTTGTGGGCGATCAGGCCAGCAGGGGAGGGCAGTTAGGGGCGACCAAGCCAGCAGGGGAGGGCAGTTGGGGGTGACCAGACCAGCAGGGGAGGGCAGTTAGGGGTGACCGGGCCAGCAGGGGAGGGAAATTAGGGGCAATTGGGCCAGCAGGGGAGCATTTAGGTGTCAATCAGGCTGGCAGGGGAGTGGTTAGGAGGTGATCAGGCTGGAAGGCAGGCAAGTGGTTGGGAGCCAGCAGTCCCAGATTGTGAGAGGGATGTCTGACTGCCCCGTGGGATCGGACCTAAACTGGCAGTCAGACATCCCCTGAGGGGTCCCAGATTGGAGAGGGTGCAGGCTGGGCACCGCCCCCTAGTGCACAAATTTCATGCACTGGGCCTCTAGTGTATTTATATTTAGAGATAAATCAAATGTAAAATGTTAACAAGAGGGAGATATAGTTGAAGGTTATATGGGATTTTATTAAAATACTAGGGGCCCAGTGCATGAAATTCGTGCACTGGGGGGGGGGGTGTCTCCTCAGCCCAGCCTGCCCCCTCTCACATACTGGGAGCCCTCAGGGGATGTCCTACTGACGGCTTAGGCCTGCTCTCCATAGGGAGTGGGCCTAAGCCGCAGTCTGGCCTCGCTTTGTGAGAGACAACCGGGCTGATCAGGGAAAGGCACCAGCCCCATCACCCCGCTGCTGGAGCCACTGCCAGTCACCGCAGCCACCAAGGTGTTTTCATCAACACGGACTCCAGTCCCTTCACCAAGAAAAAATGACAACTTTCTTTAGGCATTTTCAAGATGTGTCTTTCATAGAATATGACATTTCTTTCTTTTTTTTTTTTTATCCTCACCTGAGTATATGTTTCCATTGACTTTTAGAGAATGTGAAAGAGAAAGGGAAAGACAGAGAGAAACATCAAAGTGAGAGGAATACTTTGATTGCTTGCCTCCTGCATGAGCCCTGACCTGGGCCCCAGCCAGGGAGGAGCCTGCAACTTAGGTACATGCCCTTGATCAGAATCTAACCTGGACTCTGCGGTTGGCAAACCTAGTCATTATCCACTGAGCCAAACCGTGTAGGTTATGACATTTCTTAGCCCTCCAGCAGCGGACCTTCGTTTTTTTTCCCCAGGAGTGAGGTGGAAAAGCCCTAGATCACCTTTTTGGATTCTTATACCCAAGTTACTAAGAATATTACCAGTGGCATACAGGGAGCTTAGCCAATGAGGGGTCAGAAAAGGTGTTTCCTCTGTAGTTCACACCTATCTACTCAGATCTCCGGCTCCGCCCCTGCCAAGGCCTAAAGCCTCCAGCCCTTGGCAGGGGACCCCCAGCTGGCTCCACCCCTGGCCAAGGCCTCAAGCCTCTGTTTGAGGCTCGGGCCCTGGGCAGGGACCCCCAGCTGGCTCCGATCGCCTGCAGGGGACCCCAGCTGGCTCCTCTCGCCTGCCTCCACCCCCAGCCAAGGCCTAAAGCCTCTGTTTGAGGCTGGGGCCCTGGGCAGGGACCCCCAGCTGGCGCAATCGCCCAGCTCCACCCACGGCCAAGGCCGCAAGCCTCTGGCAGAGGCTTGGGCTCGGCGCAGGGACCCCCAGCTGGCTCCAATCACCTGCATGGGACCCCAGCTGGCTCTATCACCCGGCTCCATCCACGGCCGAGGCTTGGACTCTGGGCAGGGACCCCCAGCTCACTCTGATCGCCCAGCTCCGCCCCAATGGCCAAGGCTGCAAGCCTCTGGCCGAGGCTTGGGCTCTGGGAAGGGACCCCCAGCTGTCTCCGATCACCGGGCTCCACCCCCGGCCAAGGCTGCAAGCCTCTGGCTGAGGCTTGGGCCCTGGTCAGGGACCCCCAGCTGGCTCCAATCACCGCAGGGGACCCCAGCTGGTTCCAATGGCCCAGCTCCGCCCCCAGCCAATGCTGCAAGCCTCTGTTTGAGGCTCGGGCCCTGGGCAGGGACCCCCAGCTGGCTCTGATCGCCTGTGGGGGACCCCAGCTGGCTCCGATCTTCCCCTCTGATCTTCGGCTCCAATCGCCCAGTTCCGACCATGGCCGCTCTCCGAGGCTGCGGCCATCTTGGTTGGGTGTATTTGCATATTCGCTTTCTGATTAGCTGGTGGGCGTGGTTGGTGGGCGTGGCTTGTGAGTGTAGCGGAGTGATGATTTACATATTACTCTATTATTAGATAGGACTCATGGACCAATGCATGAATTCATGCACATTGAAAGGAAATTAATTAGAAGAACTATTTTAATATTGCTATTTGCCCTTTCTCTATAATAGAAGTGTCAACTAAATTCACGATCAACAATGACAGATAGAAACACACGTATGCGATTGTCATCAGTGAGAGCTTTATATGTATCATGCATGTGCGAGTCAACTTAGCCTTTTATGGATATAGAAAAAACTTGCTTAATTAGACCTGCTTTCTGATGTAGCTAAACTTTTTCCATCCCAGGGAAGCACCCCAACTTCTCTTTCAGGTTATTGTCAGCAACACGGCAGTAAATATCAACACAAAGCAGATTATTGTAGATCACGCAGGGAGAAGAAAGGGTAAAATATTTAACTGCAGCAGCGTTTGACTATATTCTGCGCAGACCGGACACTTAGCATATTAGGCTTTTATTATATAGGATTACTGACTATATTTCCTATGCTATACTTTATATCCCATGACTATTCTGTAACTACCAATTTGTACTTAATCCTTTCACCTTTTTCACTCATCCCCCAATACCCTCCCATGTCAAAATGTTCTCTGTATAGCCCTGGCCGGTGTAGCTTAGTTGGTTAAACATTGTCCCATGCACGGAAAGGTTAAGGTTTGATTCCCAGTCAGGTCACATGCCCAGGTTTCAGGCTCAATCCCTAGCAGAGGGCATGCAGGAGGCAGCCGGTTGATGTTACTCTCTGACATTGATGTTTTTTTTTTTCTCTCTCTCTCCCCTTCTCATTCTAGAAGTCAATAAAAATCTTTTTTTAAATGTTCTTTGTGCCCTGGCCAGTTTTCTCAGTGGTTATAGTGTCAGCCTGTGGACCAAAGGGTCGTGGGTTCAATTCCAGGCCAAGGGCACATACCTAGGTTGCAGGTTCATCCCCAGCCCTTGTCGTGGCATGTGTGGGAGGCAACCAATCAATATGTGTCTCTCATGTCAATGTTTCTCTCTCTTTCTCTCCCCCTTCTCTCCCTTCCTTCCCCTCTCTCTAAAAAAACAATGGAAAAATATCCTCTGGTGAAGATTTTTTAAAAATTGTTCTCTGTATCTACAAATCTGTTTCTGTTCTACTTTTTAATTCATTTTGTTTTTAAGATTAAATTGTTTATAGATATGCATTTATTGCCATTTTATTGTTCATATTTTTTATCTTCTTTTCCTTTTTCTTCTTAAAGAAGACTTTTTAACATTTCATGTAATACTGGTTTGGTGGTGATGAACTCCTTTAGCTTTTCCTTGTCTGGGAAGCTCTTTATCTGACCTTCAATTCTAAATGACAGCTTTGCTGGGTAGCATAATCTTGTTTATAGGTCCTTGCTTTTCATCACTTTATTTCTTGCAAATCCCATTTGGCCTGAAAAGTTTCTGCTAAGAAATCAGCTGACAGTCTTATGGGAGCTCCCTTGCAGGTAACTAACTGCTTTTCTCATGCTGCTTTTAAGATTCTCTCTTTGTCATTAACCTTTGGCATTATAATCCTGATGTGTCTTGGTGTGGGCCTCTTTGAGTTAATCTTGATTGGGACATTCTGCACTTCCTGGACTTGTATGTCTATTTCCTTCACCAGCTTAGAGAAATTTTCTGTTATTTTTTTCAAATAGGCTTTCAATTTCTTGTTCTCTCTCTTTTCCTTCCAGCACTCCATGATGCAAATGTTGGTACACTTGAAGATGTTCCAAAGGCTCCTTATACCATCTTCATTTTTTGAATTATTTTTTATGTTCTGATTGGGTGTTTTTTGCTTCCTTATATTCCAAATCACTGGTTTGATTCTTAGCTTAATCTACTCTACTGTTGATTCCCTGTAAATCATTCATCATTTCATGTAGTGTATCCTTTATTTCTGACTGGTTCTTTTTATGTTTTCTATTTTCATTTTTATGTTTACTATCTCTTTGTTGAAGTTCTCATGCATTCATCTATTCTTCCCCTAAATTCACTGAGCATCTTTATAACCAGTGTTTTAAACTCTGCATCTAGTATATTGGTTGTCTCCATTTTGTTTAGTTTTTTTCCTGGAGTTCTGTTCTTTAATTTGGGTTGTGTTTCTTTGCATCCTCATTTTGGCAGCCCCCATGTTTGTTTCTGTATATTGGGTAGAACTGCTATTTCTCCCAAGCTTGGTAGAGTGGTCTTGTGCTGTAGGTGTACTGTAGGTTCCAATGGCACAGCCTCTTTGATCACCCAAGCTGGGCACTCTTGTTTCTCCTCTCACCCCATGTGGGCTGTGTACACCCTCCTATTGTAGTGAGCATTGATTGCTGTTGGCACATCAATTGGAGGGATTTATCCACAGGCTGATCCACTGCAAGGACTGGCTGTACCACCATGGAAAACCAGCTATGCAGGGGCCCACCCCATGGAGTAAGACTTACTTCGGCAGGGCCTGGTTCCCGCTGAGTCCACCCCTTGAATATGTCGCTTGTAAAGGTGGTTGGGTGATGCTTGGACATCGTCTGAAGCTGTCCACCAGGTGGGGACTTCTCTTTCCAGCACTGGAACCCTAGGCTTGGGGGCCTGATGTGGGACTGGGATCCCTCACTTCTCAGGGGGAACCTCTGCAGCTGAGATATCACTCCTGATTTTTATCCACCACATGTGGGTGTGGGGCCATGTCTCCGCTCCTCCTACCAGTCTCAATGTGGCTTCTTCTTTATATTCCTAGTTGTAGGACTTCTATGCAACTATATTTCAGACAGTTTTGTTGTAGGCAGCAGGAACAGCAACAGGTGTTAGGCCCGTGTGTTCAGAACGGACCTAGGTTCAGCAATCTCAGAGCTTGCGTTCTGGCTAGGAAAGAATTCAGAGCCAAGATTCAAACTATAAGAGAAAATTTATTTATAAAATCACAGAACTGGAAGAAGTAATTCATAGAATAAGGGGGCTTAGGAAAAAAATTATAAATTGGAGCTTGGGGTGAGGAAGGTAATGGTAATGTGCCTGGGGTTGGGGAGCAGGAGAGGGAAAGGGGCAGGCATGTTCCCAGAAAGGAGAGAGCACTGGGTACTCTGTCCTAAGGGTTTTAAGGGTGGAGATTCTAGGGGAGGTCCCAGGGAAGGTCTCAATAGACTGTTCAGCAGTTTTCCAGGTGTGTCCTTTCAAGGTCTAGGTCTCTACTGATTGACTGGCTGACACCAGAGGGGGTGCGGGGTCATTATCCAATGCAGCTGGTCCTTAGGTCAGCTGTGGCTGCTTTTGTTGCTTATCTGGTCCTGGAGCTGAAATAAAATTGAGGCTTAGATATTATCTCTAGAGAGAAAAGGTCAGGGGGTCCAAACCCCATGACCAACAATGTGCTAGGGGAGGAAAGGTCACCCTGGGGGCAAGGTCCCATCCTACAATTGAACTTTGCTAGGCACCTGGGGCTTTCCACCTGGTGAACTTCTGTATCTGGCCCATCATCCTTGCTCTGCTTATGTCTGTCTAACTATATACCTTAATTTGAATGATAGTTGTTCTGTAGTTTAGTTGTAATTTTGATATGGTTATGGAAGGATGCAAGTACTGAATTTTACCTATGCCAGCATCTTGACTGGAAGTCCTAGCCATATCATTTTTGACAAAGATGCAAAGCAATTCAATGGAGGAAGGATTGTCTTTTTAACAAATGATGTTGAAACAATTAGATATTCATATGTAATAAATAAGCCTTGACCAAAACCTCACATTTAATTAAAAAATTAACTCAAAATGGATTACAGATCTAAATGTAAAACACAAAACTGTAAAACTTTTAGTAAAAAACATATGAGAAACCCTTTATGACCTATGGTTAGGTAAAGAGTTCTTGGATTGCCCTAGCTGGTTTGGCTCAGTGGATAGATTGTTGGCCTGTGGACTGAAGGGTCCCAGGTTCAATTCTGATCAAGGGCAAATGCTTGGGTTGCAGGCTCAGTCCCCAGTTGGGGGCATGCAGGAGACAGCCAATCAATGATTCTCTCTCATCACTGATGTTTCCATCTCTCTCTCCCTCTCTGAAATAAAATAACAATATATTTTTTTAAAAAAGAGTTCTTGGATTTGACATCAAAAGCACAATATGTAAAAACAAAAACAAACCAAAAAATGATAAATTTGACTTCATCAAATTTAAAAGGTTTTGCTCTAAGAACGACCTTGTAAGAAGAGTGAAAAGATAAACACAGGCTGAAATAAAATGTTTGCAAATCACATATCCAACAAAGAACTTATATCCAGAATATATAAAGAACTTTCAAAACCCAACAGTGAGAAAAGAAACAAGCCAATTGAAAAATTGGCCAAATATTTGAACAAACACTTTACCAAAGAGGATATGCAGAAGGCAGATAAGCACATGAAAAGGTGTTAAGCATCATTAAATACAGTCAAACTTCAGTTCTCCAGCGTCTCCCACCTTGAACAATTCAGTTCTCCATCAAGTTGTTCACGGGAAAAAAAATGTTTCGGCCATGGACCAAAACTTCAGTTTTCGACCTGATAACCCTTTCATGCTGATACCTCAGCAAGACAAAAAGAGTCTCTGAGGCAACAAAGGAGAGAATGCTTTTGTTACTGAAGAAGTCAAAGATTAGCACAATTTTAAAACAAAGAGACCATCAAGAATGCCAATATTGCTAAGGGTGTGAAAGTGCTCACAAAACAACAACCACAGGCAATTGAACAGATAGAAAAACTGTTGTTGATTGGATAAACGAAAAGCAGTTAGCTGGTGATAGCATTTTGGAGGCAGTAATATATGAAAAATTCATTTAAGGCACACAGAACATCCAAAAGAAGGGCCAAGGCCCCACAGCAGCTTGCATTGCTTCACAGCTGGGCCTCATCTGGGCATCTCCAAACCCCAAACAAAAAAGAGGAATCTGCAGATCTCGCCGTAGCTCCTGCTGGGTGGCCTCAGGCAGAAGCTAAATTAGCACCTCCTTAGAGATCCAAGAGCCAGTGTACCCAGTGGTCAGAGTGGGACCATCCAGATTACAACTCCTCAGATCCATAAGGGACACACTCAGGGGGCAGACTCAGTGAGCACCAAGCCCACTGCAGCAAGTCTTACCCCATAATGGTGTCTCCAGCACAGAAGTTCTCCCATTGTAGACACAACTGATTATCACAGCCAATTGGCCTGGAGGCCAATTCCTCCCAGTGATACCAATAACAATCAAGGCTTAACTACAACAAGACTGTACACACTGCCCACAAAGGGGTGCACCAAGAGTGTCCACTTTAGGTAACTGGGGAGGCTGAGCCACTGGGCCCTATAGGACACCTAGCACACAAAACCACTCTATCAACACAAGGGAAGCAGCCAAAATGTGGAGACAAAGAAACAGGTCACAAATGACAGAAATGGAGGAAAGCAAACTACTGGATATAGAGTTCAAAACCACGGTTATAAGGTTTTTCAAGAATTTTCTAGAAACCGCCGATAATTTTAGTGAGACGCTCAAGGATATGAAAAAGGACCAACTAGAAATTAAGCATACACTGACTAAAATAAAGAATAATATACAGAGATCCAACAGCAGACTAGAGGATCGCAAGAATCAAGTCAAAGATG
Source organism: Cnephaeus nilssonii (assembly GCF_951640355.1). NCBI lineage: Eukaryota > Metazoa > Chordata > Mammalia > Chiroptera > Vespertilionidae > Cnephaeus > Cnephaeus nilssonii. The sequence goes on from NC_137071.1 coordinate 47,793,724, forward strand.
TGAAATATGAAGAAGCAAAAAACACCCAACTGGAAAAGCAAAAAGCAAAAAGAATCCAAAAATATGAAGATAGTGTAAGGAGACTCTGGGATAACTTCAAGCGTAACAACATCCGAATTATGGGGGTGCAGAAGAAGAGAGAGAGCAAGATATTGAAAACCTATTTGAAGAAATAATGACAGAAAACTTCCCCTACTTGGTGAAAGAGATAGACTTACAAGTCCAGGAAGTGCAGAGAACCCCAAACAAAAGGAATCCAAAGAGGACTACACCAAGACACATCATAATTAAAATGCCAAGAGCAAAAGACAAAGAGAGAATATTAAAATTAAAATGCCAAGAGCAAAAGACAAAGAGAGAAAGCAGCAAGAGAAAAACAGTTAATTACCTACAAGGGAGTACCCATATGATTGTCAGCTGATTTCTTCAACAGAAACCATGCAGGCCAGAAGGGAGTGGCAAGAAATATTCAAAGTGATGAATAGCAAGAACCTACAACCAAGATTACTTTACCCAGCAAAGCTATAATTCAGAATTGAAGGTCAGATAAAGAGCTTCACAGATAAGAAAAAGCTAAAGGAGTTCATCACTGCCAAACCAGTATTATATGAAATGCTGAAGGTGTTCTTTAAGAAGAGGAAGAAGAAGAAAAAGGTAAAGATAAAAATTATGAACAACAAATACATATCTATCAACAAGTGAATCTAAAAATCAAGTGAATAAAAAATCTGATGAACAGAATAAACTGGTGAATATAATAGAATCAGGGGCATAGAAAGGGAGTGGACTGACAATTCTCAGGGGGGAAGGGGGGTGGAGGTGTGGGAAGAGACTGGACAAAAATCATACACCTATGGATGAGGACAGTGGGGGGGGGGCGGTAAGGGCCGAGGGTGGGGTGGAAACCGGGTGGAGGGGAGCTATGGGGGAAAAAAGAGGAACAACTGTAATAATCTGAACAATAAAGATTTATTTTTTAAAAAAAGAAAAAGAAAAATTCATTTAAGGCTAGTAGTGGTGGTTCGATAAATTTAAGGAAAGAAGTGTTTATAGATTAAACAGTACATTAGACATGTACTATATATAATAATGGTTAAAACAGGGAATCATTTGGGGGTCTGGAATGGATTAATTCAAATTACATTATTTCCAATGGGAAAGGTGATTCAGTTTTCAAACAAATCTCTTCTCAAACAACCTTCTGGAATGAATCAACTTTGAGAATAGAGGTTAAACTATATTAGGAAAATGCAAGTTACAATTATGATGAGATACCACAGTACATATCTAGTAGAATGGCTTGACTATCTTTAGTACAAACTAAATTAGGAGCTTATTTTATGTGAACTTCCTCATTGATAATCCACTCCAAGAGTCCTCCCTTGAACATGGACAAGATTCTGGAAGCATCTCCTGATATCAAGGCCATAATATCTAAGGAAGGGTCACACATACATACATACAAATGGTTGTTCTTCATCATTCTTGCCTCAGATCCCCTCACTTTTTGTGAAGGAACTTCTTGTTCCATGAGCTTTAGCTCTTCCATGTTTGGCTTCTGTTCCTCCTACTTCTTTAAATCCCACTTCTGTCACCTTGAGTGACAATGATTACATTCACACAGGCTGGGTCTGGCAGGCTTGCCCTCATAAACACTTATGGTCTCCTGAGATGCCACACCTGCAGTTCAAATAGATTCCACAAGGGGGATGATGTTTCTCCAGGTATGGCTCTTTTAGATTACCTTTGGGATTTGTGGGTAGTTGAAAGAGATCGGATATAAGGCACACAATTAATCCATTTATGCTTTTAAAAAATAACAGCTCACTTTAACATAAATGCTGACTAAACACTAATCAATTAAGTTCACCTACTCTTGAAAAGAGAAAACATTTATCTTTCAGTCAGTCTACAGATATTTGTTAAACACCTTCTGTATGTAAGGCTCTATTCTAAATGTTAAGGATACAAAGTAAATTTATTTGAAGAAAGATATAAAAGAAAGGATACACTTAGACTACCTTTAATTAATAATCATTCTTATTAAACTTTATCGAGATTCTCTGAAGCTTATCCAGCAAATTAACTCTCATATTTCATGAGGGTCAGAGGTGTTAAGACTCTCATCCATGAGAGGCTTCTCATAAAATTCCTCCCACCACTATCTTCTATTTAATCAGCATGCTTACAACAACCATCTCAGCCAGCTCTTACAAGGGGAATTCAGCCCATCACTAAGGTTTCTTCTATTTCATAACATGACTTTTTAAAGAAATGCCCATTATGTCATTTTGTTTTGTTTCATTTTCATCTATGTTATTTTCATCTCAAAATGTAAGAGACAAACCTATGGGTAAGTAACTCTTGATTTTCTTCTCCTTCTCTGAAATATTTTCTACCATGATGTGGTTACCTGGTCAAAGAAGTCATTCCCTTAGCTAGCTCTTTTTTTATTCACAATACTAGAGGCCCGGTGCATGAGATTCGTGCACTGGGGTGGGGGTGCGGTCCCTCAGCCCGGCCTGTGCCCTCTTGCAGGCAGTCTGGAACCCATCAGGGGATGTCCGGCCTGCAGCAGAGGCAGGAGAGGCTCCCGCTACCAGCTAATGCCGCTGCACTTGCCAGCCATGAGCACAACTTCTGGCTGAGTGGCACTCCCCCTGTGGGAGTGCACTGACCACAAAGGGGCAGCTCCTGCGTTGAGCGTCTGCCCCCTGGTGGTCAGTGTGCATCATAGTGACGAGTTGTTCCTCTGTTTGGTCAATTTGCATATTATGCTTTTAGTATATAGGATGTGTACTTAGCCCCTTTCTCATGAATGCAGATTTTAAAATGGAATTCAATTCCAACTGCTATAAGATGTATCACATTTGCATTTCACAGCATTCTGTGGCCCTTTGCTAACAGAGATCATCCCCCACCCACCCAATGAACCTTTGAGACATTTTTAATGAGCCAAAATTGAACTTAGTAAAAAGCAGTTTCTAAAAAGTTTTCCTCTCAGCAACAAACAGCCTGTGCACCACAGGCAGCCCCTCTCCACTGGAATGTGCTAGCTTGGTTCTGCTGTTTCCTCAATTAAGATCTCATCCATCAAGGGGACCCAGATCCAGGGACTCAGCAGCCAGCCCGGACCACAGAAGAACTAGATGGAGATTGGGGGAAAAGGAGAGATGGGTCTCACACTAGCCTTGACCTGCTCCTTCAGTATAGAGCAAAGATCAGAGTTATGAAAGGCATATTAAAATTGAAGAGAACTGAAGGGCATGAACCCTTTGTGTCCCCTCAGGAGCTATTCCCATTGTCTTTATACCCTACTTTCTGGTGTTCACTAATTTCTGGACCTTGCCCGTGCTCACCTTAGCCTGGCTCGCCTATGATTGGAACACCCACAGTCAAGGTAAGAGATTGGAAGAGTGGTGGTCCCTGTCTGTCTGTGCCAAGGATAAAACTACAGGGAGGGAGGTGGAGGGAAAGAATGGGAGAGGCAGAGGGAGAAGGACTGGGGAGAGGAAAGAAAGGGAAAGGAAAGGAGGGGGTTATGGAGAGGGGGGAGGTGCAACAGGGGGTTAGAGGGAAGGGGAGGGAGAGAGGGCAGCAAGGCTCAGCAGGGAACAGAGGTCTCTGCCAGGCTTCCCAGGAAGAATTAAAAGGTTGAGGTTTGGCTCAGTCAATACAGCACAAGGATTGAAGGGTCCTGGGTTCGATTCCAGTCAAGGGCACCTACCTCAGTTGCAGGCTCGATCCTAGGTCAGGGAGTGCATGTGGAGGCAACCAATTGAAGTGTCTCTCTCATATTGATTTTTCTCTCTGTGTGTGTCTCTCTCTTTTTCCACTCTCTCTAAAAATCAATGGAAAAATGTCCTTGGGAGAGGGTTAACAAAACAAACAAACAAAAAAAGTTGAGGTTTTGGGGCAGGTTCAGGGGCTTCCCATGGTTGGATTCAGGGACAGTAACTACAGCTCTGTGCCCTAGAAATATGGAAGTGTGAGAAGAAGGCCCCCCTTTTTTTTACCTGAGGACTGTAGGAAGAACCATCCACCTCTGGGAAAGGTAGAAGAATTGGCAGTATCTCACCTGCTCTTCCCTTTCCTTCTGTACCCGCAGGTGGTAGGCGTTCAGCTTGGGTACGAAAATGGACCCTCTGGAAATATTTCCGAAATTACTTCCCAATAAAGGTGACTACCCCTTCTGGGTGCATTTGGACCCTGTTGCTCAGATTCTCCCTTTCCACTCAGCTTCATGTTTTCAAATGGTTTGGTGGCTAGTAGTTGAAGGTCAAAGCTCAGAGGTTGGGGCCCAAAATGGATGGGCAGGTGAGGAGAAGGCTGGATAGCAGCCTTTCCTCACAGTGACAAACCCAAGTCAGCCTCTCTGAGCATCATAACGCCTGGCGACATCCCAGTGAACAGGAATTTGGGCTCCCCAGGGGAAACACAGGTTACCTGCTGGGATGAATCTGCATGTCCTCTTTTCCTTCTTCCTATTCACTGTTCTGACTCAATCTCCCTCTGACAGCTGGTGAAGACTCATGACCTCTCTCCCAAACACAACTATATCATTGCCAACCACCCCCATGGTATTGTCTCTTACGGTGTCTTCATCAACTTTGCTACTGAGGCCACTGACTTTGCTCGGATTTTCCCAGGCATCACTCCTTCTGTAGGGACCTTGGCATGGATCTTCTGGATCCCAATTGTGAGAGAATATGTGATGTCTTTGGGTGAGTATAAGAAATCTTCCATCCTCTGTCTGACCTACCTCAGGGCTCCAACCTCACTAAGCCCTGAGAGTCCGTCTAATTCTTACTCCCTGCTGTAAGAGGACTTAGTAGAAAATGAGTCCAGAACACACTGGACCAGTAAGGGGAGTATGTGGCTAAGCATCAGATTCTGTCCAAGATCTGGGAGGCAGTGTTTGGTTAGGCAGCAAGGTAAGTTACTGGCATTCATAAGATTTATCATGAATACATTCAGAGGAGGAAGGAGAAGGCTGGAGTTGAGGATCAAAGCCCAAGTGGAAAGCAGAAGGCAAACGCCAAATATCACACCCAAATGTCTAGGAAAATTAGTCATGAAAGAGGTAGCTCAGATGAATTTTGTCAGATTCTTTCTTGGATATCAATTGGCTTCTTATGGCCAGTCATTTATAAAGCAGCTCTCATCCCATGGAGTATTAAAGACATTTTTAAGTCTTTCATATTAGCTGGTATTTTCCTGGCCCATGACCTTCATCTCCTGGGAACCCCTTCAAACTTGCATAAGACATCAAGCGATAAAGAATAAACATCCGTCAGAATCAAGGACAACCTCCCCATGCCAGGCTTCAAGCCAGGGTACTGTGACAAATGTCCTTCTCTCTGGATGAATATCCATCCTCTGGACACCAGAAAACAACTAAAGCCAAATATTAAAAGGTAACATACATTTATCTGGAGGGACCAGATGGGAACACTAGAGTCCCAGAGGATGGTTCTACTCTCTTCTGAGGTTGGCATGAACCTGGAGCAGCAGTTTCTCTCAATGACTGAGGCCTGGAAGCAATTTCTGCCATCCCAGGAGAGAATAGAAGGTAAGTTCAGGGCAAAGATGGGAAGCAGGAGTGAGGAAAGACTCTGTGACTGTTGTTGAATGAACAATAGGGTGTCATCCTTATTCCATGGTTCATTTACATTTCAATTTGGCTTGGGCAGTCTCCTGGGCCTGCCTTGTCTCAAGAAACCCCAGCCAATGGCTCCCCTTCAGCAGGTGCTCTAGGGAAGAAGCAGGTTGGTGGTGGCTAGTCCTGATCACCCTAGGAGAGAGAACTCTGGTGAGTCTCCAGTGTTGTCACTCTGGGGAGAGTGGTTCATGAGTAGAGAGATAAGGGATAGGCTAGTATAGATACTTACTTCAATAGTATTTATATTGAAGTAAGAGGAAGTAGGCAGAGGAACTCAATGTCTCCTAAATTGTAGTAGCATAGACTCCCAACACAAGCAACTGACCCTAAGAACCAACCTCAGACTAAGGGTAACCCAAGATGTGGAGGTTAAAAACAGAAGAGTGAAACAGTAGTCAGGAAACAGAATTGTCTCCATCATTAATAGCATAGAGGAATCCCTTTACCCCATCCTCAGACATCAAGTTTGTTGACTCTTTGGTTTCACAGGTGTGTGCCCCGTGAGTGAGTTGGCCTTGAAGTATTTGCTGACTCAGAAAGGCTCAGGCAATGCTGTGGTTATCGTGGTGGGCGGAGCTGCTGAAGCCCTCTTATGCCGGCCAGGAGTTTCTACCATCTTCCTTAAACAGCGTAAAGGTTTTGTGAAATTGGCACTGAAGACAGGGTGGGTCCTTAGGTTCTGGTGCCCTATTGTCTGGGTGCCATAGATCCTCTGTAACACCTCTCCAGAATGGTGTCCTTCCTTGGAAACCTGTTAGAGGGGGCTCCCTCTTCACCCTGATTAATTATCTCTACTTCCTCACATTGTATCTTAAAGGTGTTTTAGCCTCCAGACAGGTTTCAGTGGGCACTATTTTACTTGAAGTTGGAGAAAGAACAATAGAAGAAGACCTTTATCTTCTACTCATTAGCCTGCTGGCCGGGGTTATGGAAAAATGCAGATTTACTCTATATCAACCTATTAACTGAGAGGCGGAGAGACCTTACTCAGGGCAAGGAAGGCACTAGGTTTGATGTTGTAGAGATTGCAAAAATGAATAAGACATGTTTACTAAGGGAAGGCAGGATGGGAGGAGGTAAAAGAGGACAAAGAGGGTATAAATGCTGATGAAAGGAGACTTTATTGGGGGTTGTAAACCCACAATACAATATACTGATAATATATTGTAAGAATTGTATACCTGAAAACTATATAATTTTATTCACCAATGTTACCCCAATAACATTTAAAAAAAAAGATATGATTACTGCCTTCCCCACCAAAGAGCATATAATATGGTTTGAGAAATAGAATAAATTTATTTAGTAGTTATTGAACACCTGCTCTCTGCTAGACATAGTACTATGCATTGACTATATAAAGATAAATAAGACCTAGTCCTTGCCTTTAAGGAACTCAGTCCAATAGGTAAGACAGATATACTGGTATGCACATATAATTACAAAATATATCCAAAAGCCAACCACTTTCCATCCTTGCCTCCCCCACATCCGAGAGTCTATTCCCAACTGTAGATAGGATGATCCTATTTTTAATTGAATTTATTGGAGTGACATTGGTTCACAAAACCATATAGGTTTCAAGTGTACCACTCAGCAAAACTCCATCAGCACACTGCACCATGCACCCTTAGCCTGAAGCAAAGTCTCTTTTCATCTCCATGTATCCCCCCTTTTCCTACCTCTACCCTTTTCCCCTCTGGCTATCACCACACTGTTGTCTGTGTCTATGTGATATATATATATATATATATATATATATATATATATATATATATACCTTAATTCCTTCATCTTCTTTCATCCAGCCCCCAACCCCCTCTGCTCTCACAGCTGTCAGTTTGTTCCATGCCTCTGTTTCTATTTTGTTCATCAGTTTATTGTGTTCATTAGATTCCACATATAACTGAGATCATATGGTACTTGCCTTTCTCTGACTGGCTTATTTCACTTAGCATAATAATCTCCAGGTCCATCCATGCTGTTGCAAAAGGTAAGAGTTCATTCTCTTTTATAGCTGGGTAGTATTTCATTGTGTAGATGTACCACAGCTTATTTATCCACTCATCTGCTGATGGGCAGTTGGACTGTTTCCAAATCTTGGCTATCTATAATAATAAAAGCATAATATGCTAATTAGACCAGACGTCCATCTGGACAACCTTCTGGACGAAGCTGGGGCTTTGAGGGAAGCCAGTGCTGGGGCGGGGGGAGAAGGAAGGCCTTCTCTTGCACGAATTTCATGCATCGGGCCTCTAGTTGTAAATAACGCTGCAATGAACTCATGGGTGCATATATTCTTTTGAATTAGTGTTTTGGGTTTCTTGGGATATATTCCCAGAAGTGGGATCACCGGTCAAAAGGCAGTTCCATTTTTTATTTTTTGAGGAAACTTAATACTGTTTTCTACAGTGGTTATACCAATATGCATTCCTACCAATAGTGCACGAGGGTTCCCTTCTCCCCACACCCTTGTGAATTTATTGATGATGGCCATTCCAATAGGTGTGAGGTGAGATCTCATTGTGGTTTTAATTTGCATCTCTCTGATGATTCGTGACATTGAGCAACTTTCCATATGTCTGTTGGCCATCCATATGTCCTCTTTGGAGAAGTCTTTGTTCAGGTCCTTTGCCTATTTTTTAATTGGATTATTTATGTTTTTTGGCGTTGAGTTGTGTGTTATTTATAATTTTTTTATATTAACCCCTTATTAGATGTATCACTGGGGAACATGTTCTTCTATTTAGTAAGTTGTCTTTTCATTTTGTTGATGGTTTCCTTTGCTGTGAAAAAAGTTTTTAGTTTTACGTAGTCCCATTTGTTTATTTTTGTTTGTTTGTTTCCCTTGTCCAAGGAGATATATTGGCAAAAACATTACTACAAGAAATGTCTGAAATTTTACTGCCTACATTTTCTTCTAAGATTTTTATGGTTTCATGCTGTACATGTAAGTCTTTAATCCATTTGAAGTTTGTTGTTGTGTATGGTGTAAAAAGGTAGTCTAGTTTCATGCTGTACATGTAAGTCTTTAATCCATTTGACGTTTGTTTTTGTGTATGGTGTAAAAAGGTAGTCTAGTGCCATTTATTGAAGAGGCTGTAAAATATTAATTGACCATAAAGGCTTGGGTTTATTTCTGTGCTCCTTATTCTGTTCCATTGCTTTATATGCCTGTTATCATGCCAATGCCATGCTGTTTTGATTACTATGGCCTTGTATAGTTTAATACCAGGTAGTGTGATCCCTCCAACCTTGTTCTTCTTTCTCAAGATTGCTAGGCTATTTGAGGTCTTTTGTGAGTTCATATAAATTTTTTGAATATTTTTTCTATATCTGCGAGATATGGCACTGCTATTTGAATAGTAATTTTGTTGAATCTGTAGATTGTTTGGGATAATATAGACATTTTAATGATGTTAATTTTTCTATCCGTGAACGCGGTATATGCTTCCACTTATTTGTATCTTCTTCAATTGCTTTCTTCAGTATCTTATAATTTTCCAATTATGAGTCTTTTACCTCCTTGGTTAAATTTATTCCTAGGTACCTTTGTGTGTTGCAATAGCACATGGGATTGTTTTCTTCATTTCTCTTTCTGATAGTTCACTATTGGTATATACAATTTCTGAATATTAATTTTGTGTCCTGCTAATTTGCTGAATTCATTTATTAAATCTAGTATTTCTTGGTGGAATCTTTAAGATTTTCTATATACATATCATGTCATCTGCAAATAATGACAGTTTTATTCCTTTCCAATTTAGATGCCTTTTATTTCTTCTTCTTGTCTGATTACTGAGGCTAGGACTTCCAGTACTATGTTAAATAAGACTGGTGAAGTGGACATCTCTGTCTTGTTCTTGATCTTAAGGGAAACACTTTTAGTTTTTGCCCATTGAGTATGATGCTGACTGTGGGTTTGTCATATATGGTCTTCATTATGTTGAGGTATGCTCCCTCTATCAGGATGATCCTATTAAACATAAGTCAAATCATGTCACTATTCCAAATGTCCCAACAACTCCCATTTCACTATAAGCAAAAGCCACAGTCTTTCCAAAATCCTGCAAGACCTTAAATAATCTCACCATTGGCCACCTCTCTGACCTCATCACCTATTGATCTCCCCCTGTTCACTCCATTAGAGCTATACTGGCTTCCTTGCTGTCCCTCCAACAAGCTATATGCTCCTGCCTTAGAGCCTGTGCTCTAGCTGTCTGTCTTCTCAGTAAAGTCTATCCCTACTATCCTGATTTCTTTTCCCCATTGCACTTATCATTTGCTTATATAGTACCACTTTGATTTCTATATCAGCTTTTATCTATTTGTTATTATTGTTTATTATCTGTCTTCCCTCAATAAAAGGTAAACTCCATGATGACAGAGATTTTTTTTAATCCATTGTGTTCAATGATGTATCCTCAGGGCTTAAAACAGTACTGGCACATAGAAAGAATTTAATAAATATGTACTGAATGAATGATGTATTATAATGGATATATGTACAAAGTGTCATAAAAGCACTGGTTGATGGAAAGATTTTCACCCAAAGTAAAAGTTTCATTAGTGGGTGACATCTGAATTGTGAATTGAAATATCAGTAGGATTTGCCGATCAGACCCAAAGAGAAAGAACTTGGGAATTTTTCATATCCGGCACTATGCCAGGCCCTAGAAATTCATAGGTAAATGATACAGTTCCCAACTTTGATTAGTTTGACAGATAACTGGGGAGTCAGACAGATAAGGAGATGACTGTATTAGAGTTAAGATAGTGTTGGTGCAGGAGAAAGGTAAGCATTAGGCGAGGAGTACCTAATCCACATTGTGGGGAAGGGAATTGGAGGTGGACAAAGTTTCTTCAGGGGATGAAATCAGAGCTGAGTATTGAAAGGCAAAATAGAATTAACCCAGTGAAGACAGAAGGAAGACATTTCTATCAGAGGGAGCAGAATACACAAAGATGCACAGACAAAGAACCTGGCATACTTAGTATGGCTTAGCAGATTGCAAAGAAAGGGTGGGGAGAGGGGAAGCTAGCCAGGTAGGTAGGGCTACAGAACAGAGGCCATGTTAAGCAATGTGGTAAAGGTGGGAGCTCTGGAAGAGTTTTAAAGTGAGGAGTGACAGGTCCAGATACGTAGTTTAGGAAGACCCCTCTGGATGCTAGGTGCAATAAAGGCAATTAGGTTGCCTGAGATTGGTTTCTTCCAATCATGGGAAAATGTGTAGCAGCTACCCACAAACGGTTCAGTTGGGAGGATGGGGGATGGCAAGAATGAGACACAGGCTGAAGATATTTGGGTTCTTGTCCCATAATGGAGAGATTTACAGGTTTCCCACCTTGGCTAAGATTTCACTGGGGGAAGTTTCCTGGGAGAACTTACACTCTGTCCCTTTTTTGCAGAGCACACCTTGTCCCTTCTTATTCCTTTGGAGAGAATGAGGTGCACAATCAAGAAACCTTCCCTGAGGGCACATGGTTAAGGTTCTTCCAAAAAGCCTTCCAGGAAACATTCAAAAAAATCCTGGGACTAAATTTCTGTACCTTCCATGGCCGAGGCCTCACTAAAGAATCCTGGGGCTTCCTGCCTTTCAATCGGCCCATTACCACTGTTGGTAAGATTTCTAGTATCTCTGAACCACCCTGGTCCTTGATTCCCATATCAAGTCCCAGGGGACCTGGAACACAGCTGTGATGGGCAATGGAAAGTCCATTGGGTGTGGTTGAGGGCAGGGTGGGGAGGACAACTGAACAGGTAAGAGTTATGGCCATTCACAGTAGGACAGAGTTCAACAGCTATCATGAGAGCATCATTATTCCTTCAGCACTCTCCTGAGCTTGTTCTCATTCTCTTGAGCATGTGTGAGGTTAGGTATTTGCAAATTATGGGAAAGGATGAGGTTGGGACAGAAGAAAAAAACAAAGGAAGGGGAGGGGACCCAGACACTGAGTTTCAGTATGTGGTCCCCTTTGAGGGATGGGTAATTTGAGTTGGGAGGGAGCTCTGATGCTTGTCTCTTCTTCCCCACAGTTGGGGAGCCCCTGCCAATCCCCAGGATTAAGAGGCCAAACAAGAAGACAGTGGACAAATACCACACACTCTACATCAGTGCCCTGCGCAAGTTGTTTGACCAGCACAAAGTTCAGTATGGCCTTTCTGAGACCCAGGAGCTGACAATCATATAACAAGAGCTCGATTCCCTTATTATTGAACCTCAAAGCATTGAGAGATCCAAGTAAGGTCACATAGAAGGAAGAATTTGGGGAGAGTAGAGGATCTCAGGTGTGAGATAGGAGCCAACCAAGCCAGAAAGTACACAATGAGTCAAGTTTGGGGGAAGTAACTAGAGAAACAGGGGAAGACTGGGCAACAACCCAGTTGATCAAGCAGTCTTGTGAGTCAACAGATCTTTTTTGCCCCCTGACTCCAGCCAACTCTCTAATCAGAAGAATGAGAAGCCAAAGAACACCATGCTCCTTCCTCCTTAGCCTTAGTGACACCATCACTATTTGCATTTAGACTTAGAAGACTAATTGAAAACAGGGATGGTTTGTTTCCTCCTAAACCCATTCCCTACAATTTGAGACCACCACAAGATAAACTGGGGACTTGAACTGTGGTTTCCTGACCCAAGCAGAGAGGATTCCCTCAGTTGTGACACAATTCCACATTGACAAAAACTGTTGCATGCAATTATGCTGTTTCTTTTATTAAAATAAAGCTCTAGATATATCAAACCATATATGACTATTTCCTACTTATTTTGTGGTTCACTATTGTACTTCCCTCTAATCTGGCCAGAAAGCTGATCTGTGGAGAGCCATTTTCCTCTTCATCTGCCCTTTATACTGCTCCTGACAGAAAATGTGAGGGAATGGAACCATAACTGCTGCACAGTGCAGGAGATAGAAGCAGAATGGTGGGGCTGACACTGAGGAGCCCATCCCTCCTGATCCCACATAACTATCCTGGGTCACAAAGGGGGGAGCCACAGACCATCCACCAGCTGTGAGTCTGCTTTATGTAAAGTACTTACTGTGTACCAAGGACTATGCCATCATTTTCCAAACCTTTGTCTCTTTTTTTTTTTTCAAACCTTTGTCTCTTAATGCTAACACCAACCCTGCAAGATTGCCATCATCTCCATTTCACAGTAGCTAAAACTCATAGAGGTTAAGTAACTTGCCCATAGCTCTGGATAGAACTGTCATCCAAATACAGGTCTTACTAATTCTAATCCAAAGTTCTTTCTAATGCACCAATCACCACACTTTCTATTTCTCATTTCCTGGAGACCTATTAATCAGCTTAATTTTCCTCAATGAGGTTGCATGGCACCCCACTTAAATTAGCTCATAAGTGTGGGGGAAAAATGACATGGATTCTACTCAGAGTGTTCCCCCTCAGAAAAAATAACATTAATGAAAAAAAACATTTCTATATCAATAGAATGAATTGAGAGTCCAGAAGCAAACCCATACATTTATGCTCAATTGCTTTTTGCCAAGGGTGCCAAGACAGTTCAATGGAGGGAAAGAATACTCTTTTCAATAAATGATGCAGGAGCAATTGTATATTCACAATAACAAAAGGAAAATTTGATAAATTGGACTTCACCAAAACTAAAAATATTTTATCTGCAAAAGACCCTGTTAAGGAGGGTGAAAAAGCAAGCTATAGACTGGGAGGAAGCATCTGCAAACCATATATCCAACAAAGGACTAATGTCTAGACTATATAAATAACCCTCAGCAGTAAAAATAAATAAATAAATAAATAAATAAATAAATAAATCTAATCAATCCAATTAGAAAATGAGCAAAAGACATGAAGAGACATTTCACTGAAGAGGATTTATAGACAGCAAATAAGCACATGAAAAGATGTTCAATATCATTAGCCATTAGGAAAATTGTAGTAAAAGTGCCTGATAATTAGCTTTTTTTATTCTAATGTAAGTGCCTGATATTAACCTTTTTTGATTGCCAAGGCATTCATTTCAGAGACATCCATCTCAAATAAACTTATTGGAAGCTACCTAATCAGATAAAGAGCCAGGCCACTACATCCAAGAAATTTCCCATTTAGAAAGCCCAGGGTGACCTAGGTAACTGAGGTTTTGAGTGACCCTGCTTCTCCCTCCCGTGCTTTAATTGCCACTCAAATTTTTATTTTGTTAATGTATCAGTTTACATTGGAGCTGTAACAAATTACCACAAACTTAGTTACTTAAAACAACAAATTTATTATCTTACAATTCTGGAAGTGAAAAACCTCAAAAAGGGTCTCACTGGTCTAAAATCAAGGTGTTGGCAAGATTGCATTCCTTCTGGAAACTCTAAGAGAGAAGCCATTTTTTTTGCATTTTCCTGCTTTTAAAAACTGTTCACATTCCTCACTTTGTTACTTGTGTTGGTGTTCTTAGATTCCCCAAGATAGAAATCAAGAGGAAACCCCAGAGAATTTCCAGACAGTTTTTATTAAGCTTATGCTTGAGCACAAGGGAGGCAGCACAGAGGAAAGAAGGTCCTCTGAACTGGCTTGGGGGCCGCCTCTGCTAGGCTGTTTTTATAAGCTGGGGACAAAGTGGGCTTGCTCAAAAAGGTGGGCTTGTGTAGGGTTCAGGAGTGAGATTTTCCATGCCAGGGTGGGGTTACTTTCTCCTTCTGTAAAGTTGCTTGGCATCTATATCCGCATCTCCACACCTGCACTGTTGGAACAAGATGGTGGTGTTGCCAATGGAATAGTAAGCAGCTGTAAACAATTAGGATCTCTTATCCCTGGAAACAGCATGGAGAGACCTGGAAAGTATTATCTAAGTGAAATAAGCCAGTCAGAGAAAGACAGTATCACATGATCTCACTTATATGTGGAATTTAATGAACAAAATAACTGAACAAAAAAGGTCAGAAACATTGAAGCATGCAATAGACTGATGTATTTCAGAGGGAAGAGGGGGAGCAGGAGAAGATTAACCAATGAACTTATATGCATATATGTATAGCCCATGGACAGACAATAGTGTGGAGAAGACCTGGGAATGGGCAGGAGTAGGGTGGAGGGGGTCAACTGGGGAAAAAGGGAACATCTGTAATACTTTCAGCAATAAAGATAAATTTAAAAAAAAAACAATAGCCCTCGCCCATTTGGCTCAGTGGATAGAGTGTCGGCCTGCAGACTGAAGGGTCCTGGGTTCCATTCCGGTCAAGGGCACATGCCCAGGTTACAGGCTCAATCTCCAGTAGGGGGCGTGCAGGAGGCGGCCAATCAATGATTCTCTCTCATCATTGATGTTTCTATCTCTCTCTCCCTCTCCCTTCCTCTCTGAAATCAATAAAAAATATTTTTAAATTAAAACAATAGCAACCAAACAAACAAAGAAACAAAACAAAGAGAAAAAAGAAGATGGTGGTGTTGCTCATTATCACCACCCCAGGAAGGTCATATAGTGGCCAATCCTTGATCAGCTGTGCATGTGGAAGAGTGGTTTTAACATTTTCTGGCTACCTGGTCTTATCTATGCTTCCTAGACATTCGGTATTTTTCCATTCTCAGACCCAAGTCCCTATTGTGTCAGATTCATGACCCTCTTCCAGCAAAGGCATCATTCTGAGCTCTGCTTTTATTGTCACATCTTCTCTGCCTCTTACCTTCTTGGCTCCCTCTTATAAGGACCCTTGTGATTACATTGGGCCCACATAAATTATTCAGGACAATCTCCCCATCTTTCAATCATATCTGCAAAGTCCCTTTAGCCATGTAAGGTGAAAATTTAAAATTCCAGGAATTAGGATGTGGGCATTTGGTGGGGGGAACCATTATTCAGCCTACAACATGGCTCTTGCTTTGGTGTCATGTCTAAGAACACTTCTCCAAGCCCTAGGTCCCCACGATTTTCTCCCATGTGTTTTTCTAAAATTTTTTAGTTTTATGTTTTACATTTAAGCTCATGGTTCATTTTGAATTAACTTTTATATAAATGATAAGGAAATAATAAAATTTTGATTATGTACAAAGTGTAATCCAGAGCAAATGGAACCACTGTACCTCCCTCAGAGAATACCACAAAGATGGTTCATTTCCTTCAAGTGTTTTCATTGACAGTACCTGATACAAAACAGAGACAACACACATGCCAAAAAGGAAACTATAGAATAATATTACTTATAAACAAAGATGTAAACTCTTGAATAAAATAAGAATAAATTGGAATCAAAATTCCCTTAACAAAAGGTTCACTATCAAGAAGGATTTATCCCAAGAATTCAAATATGATTAAATATTAGAAAATCTATTCCTATGACATAACAATGGTTCAACAAAGAAAAACTGTGCAATTACCTTAATACATACTAAAACACATAAAATAAATGCCCATTCTTGAACAAAAACTCTAAAATCTACAAATAGAAGATACTCCTATAATATCATAAATGGTATCCATCTCAAATCAATAGCCAACATCATATAATAATGAAACCCTGTAGACATTTCTATTAAAATCAGAAACAGACCAAAAAATGTCCCTTACCAATACAGTTATTTATCACTCTTTTTAAATTTCTGGCCAAAGTAACAAGTGTTAAAAATAAAATTCAAATGAGTACATTTAAAGATCTATTTAAGCAATTTATTAAGCAATTCATGAATCAATCAGGTAGCATCCCACCTAGCAACTAGAAGAGTGTTCAAGGGGTTGTACAAAATGGAAGGTTTTTATAGGAAGAAGGGTGGGGCAAGGGAGCTATTAACAAAAGAAAAAGGATTATTTTCTAACCAGAACATTTTCTTTTGGGGGAAGGGGGGACAAACAGGCAAGGGTTTGTTTTTTTTACATTTTTTTACAGGCAAGGGTTTTTTTACATGCAGATTGCCTCTTCTTTTTATAGGGAGGGATTGGGGAATACTAGTCTTGATAAATTACTTCATTGTTGTTGACCAGAAAATTCCAGACTGGTTGATTTAAGGTTTTGTTTCTGGGAGAAGTTGAAACAGCAATTAGGTCAGGTATTAAATCCAGGTTTTGTGTCATAGGCTTTAGCATAAGTGACACCATTTTGGGCCTGTGTTTTTCTCTTTCATAAAATGAAACAGAGTTGAGAGGAATACATATAGGAAGGAAGGCACCAAAATTATGTTTAGAAGTTATTCCTTTATTATCAAAACTAAAGTCCCCGCAGTAATACCCAAATCCTTATTTACACTGATACAACATCAATTGATAATAAGCTGAAGTGTGGGAGAAGAATAAGAACAGGGTAGGAGAGATAAGCAGGAATCAAATTACACAAGGTGTTGGAGGTCATGGTAAGTACTTTGGATGCTATTCTGAGTTATATGGAAAACCACTGAAAAGTTTTGTATAGGGAAGTAACAATATCTGATCCCTTTTAAAAAACACTCTTCAATTAGTTTGGTCACCTTTCTTTAATTTTTTTTTTACTCTCCCCAATATATGAAAAAAAGAAATCAGTAAAAAAAAAGAAAAGCTATAACTTAAAATTAAAAATATTGTATTTTGACTCCATTAATGCATAATGAGCCAAGCAACAATTTGGACCAAATAACCACCTAACAAAAAACACACCATCTTGCTTAAAGAACATACAAAAACAACCAGCATGAGCTCTCCAAGGAAAACATTTTATCCTGAGCAAAGTGTACTTCTGATTTATCAGGGACAAGAAGAGAACTGTTTGTTGTAACATCAGTATTGGGAGAGGGGGTATCTGCAGGTCCCGTCACAGAAGCATTGAAGAAGTTCCTGGCAAAGTTAACTGAATTCATTGAAGAGGAAGGCAACTATGTCCAAATAGGTGTCTAATATCAATGAAACAGGACTTTGTGTAATCTAATGTTATGACAAATCCATAATCCCAAGAAATACAAATCAAGGCCTGGGTACAAAGCAGAGGCGTTTGAATTGGTACATTTTCAAAGGAACTCAGCTATAAAGATTTTATTGAAATGACAGAGCAAGAGGTCACTGTTAGAGTTGCCATAAAAATGAGCCTGCTCCATATATTAACCATGTGTCAATACACATGTCATCAACAAAAACTTTCCAGAAAGATGACCCTATTCTAAAATGCACTTGGAAAGTCTTGAGAGTAATAAAGAATACCTATGTTTATTCAAGGAATATTTAGCAGAAAAATGTGACACCTTAATTCCAAACTTCAATAACTTGTATTCTTTCTTTTAAAAATTGAAACATAATTCACAGACCATATAATTTACCTTTTTAAAGTATACAATTCAGTGTGGGTTTTTTCCCCCCACATAATCACAATGGACATCTTAGACAAACCAGCCCATGAAGGAAAATAACCTCCAAAAGAAGTATTTATGATACATCATTTCTACTTAGTGTTTTGCTTTGCATAGTTAATAAAGGTTTTAAAAAAACATATATTTGTATTTTCTTTTCATTATCAATTTTGGTATTTTTACAGTGTGAGATGAGTTTCTATGAACAAATTCCAATGAAAAGGCATCCCTCGTTTTATTGTGTTTTGCAGTATTGGACTTCACAGATGTTGCAACTACAAAACCAGGTCAAAATGGTCCTATCCTGTTTGATGAGGTGCTGAGTTGTCCAGAGACAACAGACCAAAACCACAAGTCACAGCTGCAGCATGTGCAGAGGAGAGAACATTGGCCTCCAGCTGCACCCAGAACCAAAGTCTCTTGCCTCCCACCCCCATCCCCCACCCCCACACTGAGAACCAAGGGACCTGGCCATAACTGGAATTTGAACACCGGAACCCTTTCAGAAGCTAACAGGGTCTATTGTACAGGAAGATCCAGTGTTGATGCCCCTTTACTCTAAATGGCCAAGTTCCAAGGTCTTCCAATTAAAAATCGCCCCACCAGCACTTCCACAGACCTGTTCCCCCAACCCTTGGCCTGGTCCATTGATCAAGATGGATTTGAGGCATCATTAAGTCTCCTATCTTCTCCATTGGCACTTTCTCGATCAATAAACCTTTTCTTATTCCAAACTCTGATGATTTGAGTTTTGGCCTTTCAAGCATGAGCACATGGATTTTGGTTTGGTAACAATGTTACATCTTTTACAAATCAAAGGCAAGACCAACCCTACACCAGCAAAAAGATTACAACTTTATTTATTGTGATACTCCCTTTATCACAGTGGTCTAAAACTCAACCTACAATGTCTCAAAGTATGCCTGTATTATATTGTAACAATAGAATATGAGTTTACCTTATGAGAGCTAAATTACTGAACTTGGTCCAGGAACCAAGAGTCTACAAGTTACTTGCAAACAATGATTGTTTAAAAACTCAAGAGAATAAACTGAGAAATTGTTAGAATTGATAAGAGTTCAGTGCAGTGTAGCTAAATACATGATAATATATACAAAAATCAAATTTCCTGTAAACTAATAATAAGCAATTAAAATAGACTAAGAAAAAGATTACAAAATTTTATTGTGACATATAAAGGAATGGGTAAATAAATGGAGAGATATACGATGTTCCTGGATAAGAAAACCCAGTATTGTGAAGATATTATTTCCAAATTAAATTGAATGTTTAATGCACTGCCAATTAAAATTCTAATAGGGTTTTGGCACTTGAAGTTATTCTAAAATTCATCAAAAATACCCAGACAATTTTTGAAAATGAAGGGTAATGAGGAGGAACTAGCACAACTAGATGTTAAAACACATTATAAATATTCAAACATTAAAACAGAATAGTATTGGTACAATGATAGATACATAGGTCAATGGAACAGAACACAGAAACAGAGATAGATAGACAGATAGATAGATTTACTATATCTATATCATATTAAGTCTATCCATGACATATCTTGGAAATATTGCAGGTTCAGTTCCAGACCACCACAATAAAAGGTATTACACAATTTTCTTTTGTTTCCTAGTGCATATAAAAATTATGTTCACTCTATATGGTAGTCTATTAAGTGTGCAATAGCATTATGTCTAAAAATGTATCTAACTTAATTAAAATATTTTATTGCTAAACAATGCCAACCATTATCTGAGTCTTCGGCAAGGTATAATATTTTTGCTGGTGGAGGGTCTTGCTTCAATGTTGATGAAAATGCAGTATCTGCAAAGTGCAATAAAACAAGGTATGCCTAAACTGAACACAAGATAAAGAAGGCCTCACAAATAAATGGGAAGGGGTACATTGTTCAATAAATGGTATTATAGTGGAAATATGTATCTGAGGGATGAGCTATAATGTCACTTGATACTGTATACCTAAATACAGGGTGGGGCAAAAGTAGGTTTACAGTTGTGAGTATGCAAAACACAGTTTATTCTTGTATTATTATTTATTAATTATTGTATTATTTTTCATATGAACAACTGCAAACCTGCTTTTGCCCCACCCTTTATATTCTAAGTAGATTTAAGAATTTAATTTAAAGCTCTAAACCATAAAAATAGCAGAAGAAAATGTGGGAACCTCAGGAAATGGGCTCAGGGTTTAGTCTCTCTGCTTATAGTTCCCTCATGTTCTCTTCCCTCATGAAGCTTTTCCTTGGCCTTGGTGTTTTCTAGGCAAAAGCAAGAGCCAAACCCAATGCATAATACTGTTGTCTGAGTGTGCAGCAAAATCAGTGGCCAAGGTCCCTCAGAATTTGTTGAGCTGAAGAACTGAATGGGGGCTCTGCACAGTCATCCCTGAACAGGCTTTCATCAAGTGCCACAAGCCCAAGCTCATTTCTGTCTTGTGGCTGCTTAACATAACAAGAGAGTATCAAGAGATCCAATGGAGAGAGGTTGGAGGGAAAATAGATAAAGGTGAGGTTTCCTTATTGTGGGGGTGGGGGGAGGAAAGAGCTCCCACATCCAAGACTATCATAGGGAACTCACCCTTTTGGGATATCCACAAAGAAACCACCACAGGACAGTTTCAAAATAATGTCTGAGGAAAAACTAAGACATTTTTAGAGCCTAATCTCAGTATCTCAGGACCTGGTGGAGCTTTTTCTCAATAACCAGTGTTCTTTTCCCCAGTAACTGGAGGCAAATTGAGCTTAGGGATGGCGTAGGACTGGGAACTGGTGAGTCAGAAAACAGAGCAGTTAAGATGATAGCTGGAGGGGGACTCCACCCTCTTGGCAAACCCAACTGCCTGGAGGTAAGCCAGGGGCCACAGGCCAAAAGCATCTGTGCAAACAAGTCCTCCCTGAACACAAGCAGAGTCTGGGAGATGCCTCACTCCTTATCCCCAAGATCTCTCACACCATATGACATATACAGGTCATTACAGCACCTGCTGTTTGTAGAGGATTAGTAGTTCAGCAAATGTGTGAAGCTGAATTGCTATCTGTCCCACCTCACTCAGTGCTTTCAAACTATCACAACATGATTTTTTCACTATTTTAATAAATGCTATGGCATTCTTACAATGTGAAAGGCACTATTCTAGATGTAGCACTGAATAAAACAAAGACCCTGCCCTCACAATGCTTATCAAGCAAGCAACACCACCAGATACTGATAAGTGCCATGAAGAAAAAGAAAGTCGATAAGGGGTTAGTGTGTGATGAGGAGTCCTATTTCAGCAAGGGTGGTGAGGGAGAACTTCCTTGGAAAGGTTCTATTTGAACAGACATCTGAATGAAGTGAGGTAGCCAGTCATGTTAACATTGGGGGTAGATCAGTCCTAGTGGAGGGACCAGCGAGGACAAAAAGCTTGAGAGGAAATCTACTTGGCAGACTCAACCAACAGCAAGATTGCCTGGTAACTTGTTAGAGTGGAGTGAACTGGGAGGATGGAAGATGAGATGGAGGCAGGAAAGTTAGATGAGGGAGCCAAGACCTCAAGCTCCAACCCTCCCCTTCTCTGTCTTGGCTGGAACATTCATAGACCAGACCTTCACTGACCCTCCTCCCCAATTACCTCGAATTGGGAGACCAAAAAGAAATCGCTATCTGGAGAAGAGAGACAAGGACCAGCTGCATGGGCAGTCACCCCACCAGTGTGAGAAGCAGAGGACCACCCTATCCCATCCTTCCCACGTATAATAAAAACCTTATATCCAGACCCCATCAGACATCTGATTCTCTGATGTCAACCACCCTCACTTCTTAAATGCATAGTATCACTTTAATAATTTTGCTGTGCTTTACTAAATCCTTCTGTCACACCCTCGAATTCCTTCTTGGGCCATGACAGGAACCTGGATGGGGTTGAGACCTCCCTTGGCCTCCCTGGGTGCCATCCAGTGTCAAGATGAGAGAGGTAGAAATCAAGTAGACCCTTATAAGCCAATGTGATGGCTTTGGATTTTCCGCTAAGTTAGATGAGGAGTTGTTGGAATGTTTAAAAAAATTTTTTATGAAACATTTTAAAGATACACAAAACCAGAGAAAATAGTATAATGAACCTCCATAAATGTCACCTGGGTTCAACAATTATCAAGATACTGCCACTTGTTTCATCTAATCCAACTTTTCCTTTTTTTAGCAGAAATGTTTTAAAACAAATTTCACCCTTATGTATCTCACATCTAAAAAAATAACCGTTTTCTTACATAACAATAAAGCCAATATCACACCTTAAAAAATGGCTATAGTTCCTTAGTGTCATCTGATATTCAGTCCATAGTCAAATTTCCCTCAATGCCTTCAAAAAAATTTTTTTTACAGTTGGCTTATGGCATTCTATAATTATTTTAATGTAGAACAATCCTCCCTTTCCCTTCTCCCATTTTTAAAATACCATTATCTTATTGAAGAATCTTGTAAAAGTCCCATATTCTGTGTTTGTCTGTTAGCCTTCTCATGGTATCTAACTTGTTTCTTTATTCCTCCTATTTCCTGTAAACTGGAAGTTAGCCAGAGTCTTGTTTAGATTCAGGGTCAACTTTAGAGGAAAGAATACTTTATAGGTAGATATAGGTAGATACTTCACACTGGGGCTATCCCCCTTTTAGTACTTGTAAGATTGATTGAAAGTGTGGGTGGTGCCGAAACCTGTTTGGCTCAGTGGATAGAGCGTCGGCCTGCGGACTGAAGGGTCCCAGGTTCGATTCCGGTCAAGGGCATGTACCTTGGTTGCGGGCACATCCCCGGTGGGGGGTGTGCAGGAGGCAGCTGATCGATGTTTCTCTCTCATCGATGTTTCTAACTCTCTATCCCTCTCCCTTCCTCTCTCTAAAAATCAATAAAAAAAAAAAGTGTGGGTGGTGATAGCCTGATCTTTTTCATTGTGACATTCCACATCGACCTTTCACCTCATGGTTTTAGCAATCAATGATAATCATTGCATGACACAATTCTTTCATAAGAGGTTTTACAATATTTTTCTATTTCTATCATTCCATCCACACTTATTAGCTCACTTAATGTATTTTTAAAATATATGTTTTATTGATTTTTAGAGAAAGGGAGGGAAAGAAAGTGAACAAGAGAAACATCAATTGTTGTTCCACTTATTTATGCATTCATTGGTTGATTCTTGCATGTGCCCTGACTGGGGATCCAACCCACAACCTTGGCGTATCAGGACGACGTTCTAACCAACTGAGCTACCCAGCCAGAGCCACAATGCTGTATGTTAATAAGTCTCACTTCCAACTCTACCCCTTCTAATCTCCCTTCCCTCTCCCTACAGGTAAGCATTTTTGTTAATTTGAGGTTTTTTCCCCTTGTAGAGTTCTTTTTGCAATTAGAAGCATTTGTATTATATACATTAGCATATATACGTATTTATTTGTATCCCCCCCCCCTTTTTGACAAAAGTTGCATTACTATACATGCTATTCTGTATCTTCCTTTTTCAACTTAACTATATCCTGGAAATCACTCTATATCTGTATCTCTAGATCTTCTTCATTGTTGGAGGAAGAGCTTCCTCATTATTGGTTTTGAGCAAGAGAATGGCAAAATCTGACTTACAGTTTAGAGTCTTCCTCTGACTGGCTTATAAAAAATAGATTTTAAAAGAGCAAATGCCAAAGCAGAGAGATCATTAAGAGGCTGCTACAATTATTTAGGGAAATGTGATGAGCCATCTTGAATCATCCCAACACCCTAGGGATGGAGGGGCCTGGGACCCTGACAACTTCACTGAGTAGACCTGCACAACAGCTCAAACATGTCACAATGTCTGAAAGAGAGAGAAATATATCTTTATCTTATTTAAGCTACATTTTATTTTGTATCTCTGTCACATGCACTAAACCTACATCTTACCTAATGCAAATCATTCTAGTTCTAACATGCTCTGATTGCCATGACTGGAAGTCAAGACAACTTGATTCTATTGGTAATGTGACCTTAAGCAAAGAAGAGCTGAGAGGGTGTTCCTGGTAGAGGGAATATTATAGATGAGGTTTCAGAGGCTGTGTAATTTGGCTTTTATCTCATAAGCAATAGAGAGGCCCTGAAGATGATAATAGGAATTTTCAAAAGATTAAGTGAGTAGTAGTATAGAAGGGAAGATAAACCAGAGACCAGGAGACCAGAATAGGAACCCAGGCTTATGCCTTGCTTCTATCCAACAGGTAGTCACTGATGACCCAAGAGAACTTATTTTCTCAATGACTTACCATGACTAACTCTCAAACCCCACTTCTTACTATATTCTCTACTTGTTGCCAACTCCACTCCAGCTTGCTGTTCCTTAAATACATTCCTTGAACAAGTATGCTCCTGCCTGGAGGGCCTTTGTACTTGGTGTTTCCTCTGTCTGAAATGGTTCTTCCCCTAGATAGCCACATGTCTTCCCTAACCAATCTACCTAAAATGGCTGCCCATTTCCCATTTCCCTTACTTGGATTTATTTTACTTTACAGAATGTATCACCACTTTACATTATATTATATGTTAACTTGATTTTTGTTGTCTTCCCTCCCTAGACTATAAGCATCAACATGTAAGTGTAACCCCAACACCTAAAACACTGCATAAAACATAGCTTCCACACAATAAGTATTTGTTGAATGAATGAATGAGATATTAAATAGATTTCACTTAAATCCTTCTACCAGTACTTCAAGGAGTGTTGGCTAAAGAAAAGTGTGAGTCAACAGAGGTGAAGAGGGGAGGGCTAGAATGGAAAACTCATCCCTGAGCCCTGGCCAGTGTTGCTCAGTTGGTTGGAGTGTCTTCCTGTGCAAGAAAGGTCGAGGGTTTGATTCCCAGTCAGGGCACATACCTAGATTATGGGTTTAGTCCCCAGTCAGGGCGTGTATGGGAGGCAATTGATCAATGTATCTCTCTCACATGGATTTTTTTAATCTCTTCTCTTCTCTTCTCTTCCTCTTCCTCTTCCTCTTCCTCTTTCTCTTCTCTTCTCCTCTCCTCTCCTCTCCTCTCCTCTCTCTCTCTCTCTCTCTCTCTCTCTCTCTCTCTCTCTCTCTCTTTCTCTCTCTATTTTTATCTCTCTCCCTTCCTAAAAAAATCAATAAAGTAAAATAAAAACTCAGCCCTGAGACTAAAATCACAGGGGAAGGAGCTTGAAGAGGATCTAAGAAGCTTAGCCAAGTCCCATTACAGACTTAAAAGCGCTCAGATTAACTTTTGTAGAGATTTTCAAGTTTTATATAACTAACTAAATCTGCTATTTTTGCATCCCTGTCTTTTTCCTAAAGTTACAAATTTGTTTAAAGAACAAAATTTTAAACTTTTGGAAGAAAATACAAAAAATAACTTCATAACCTCAGAGTGGGGAATACTTTTTGAAATGACACACGAAAGTACAAAGCTTAAATAAAAGGATTGAAATTCAATCACATTAAAATTAAGAACTTTAAAAAAATATCTTAAGATAGTGAAAAGACAACCTACAAACTAGAAGAAAGATCATTCATTCAGCAAGTATTATTGAGCACCTACTATGTGAAGGCACTGTTAGTGGTTCATAGGATAAACCAGAGAACAAATCAAAACAAAATCCCTGCTCTTGAAGTTAATTTTATTGAAAATGTGTTTACCACAGGCCAGGCACCATTCTAAGTACTTTGCATATACTAACTAATTTAATTGGCACTAAACTCTATGAGTTAGGCACTTCACAGATGAGGAAAATGAAGCTCAAAAAGGTTAAGGAAATTAAGACACAGAGAGGTTAATTGCCTGAGATCACAGTTAGTAGAGGGTGGAGCTGGGATTCGAACCCAGGCAGTCTGGCTCCAGAAGCCATGTTCTCTATACCTTATTGAAAATTGGTATATTGACATTCATATAATTTAACTCACAAAGGATTAGTATATGGACTATATTAAGAGCTCCTACAAATCACTAAGAGAAAAACAATCAGTAGAAAAATGAGCAAAAGAAATAAGCAGGTGTTTTCCAAAAGGTGGGCCCATAAATATGTGAACCCAAGCTCAACTTCTTTCATAATTAGGGAAAGAAAAATTAAAACTGCAATAAGGTAGCATTCAATACTAAACTGATGGGAAAAAATTTTTTAAAGTCACTTAAAGCCAAATGTTAGGATGTGGAGTAATGTGAACTCATGGCTGGTGGAAGCATATGATACAATCACTTTGGAAAACAATCTAGCATGTCCTAGTAAAACTGAATTGCACAGAACCTATGACTTAGCAGTTACACTCCTAGATATATATCCTAGAGAAACTTTTACACATGAGTACCATAAGACATGTATAAGAATGTCCTAGAAGCATGGTTCATAATAGCAAAAACAAGATAGAAACAATCCAAATTTCCATCAATGAGAGCATCGATGAGCCCTGTCCAGTGAGACTCAGTTGTTTAGGTGTTGTGCCATTCAACGAAAGGTTGCTGGTTCAATTCTCCATCAGGGCACATGCCTGGGTTTCGGATGATCCCAGGTAGGGGGGTTGCAGGAGGCAGCAGTCTCTCTCACATCGATATTTCTCTCTCCCTCTCCCTTCCTGTCTCTCTAAAAAGCAATTTTAATTTTTTTTAAAAAAAATAAGAGCATGGATAAATAAATCATGGTATACCCACCTATTTTTTTTTACAATGGAATACAAAAATCAGAGATACATATGTCAACAAAGATGAATCTCAAAATCTTACTTTGAATGAAAATAATCAAGTCACAGAGGAATACTATTATATGTATACTAGTGGCCCGGTGCACAACTTCATGCACATTGAAAGGAAATTAGAAGAAATATTTTAATATCACTACTCGCCCTTTCTCTGTAATAGAAGTGTCAACCAAATTCATGATTGACAATGACAGATTGAAACACACACATGCTACTGGCGCCAGCAAGAGCTTTATATGTATCGTGCACTGACTCTCTGACATACCCTGAGGGGTCCCGGATTGCAAGAGGGTGCAGGCCAGGCTGAGGGACCCCACTGGTGCAGGATCGGGGCCAGGGAGGGACATGGGAGGTTGACCAGCCAGGAGGGACCACAGGAGGGCTCCAGAGCATGTCCAGCCCATCTCTCTTAGTCCTGATTGGCTGGACCCCAGCAGCAAGCTAACCTACCAGTCGAAGCATGTCATAGTGAGCAGTTGAGCAGCCTTAGCATATCATTAGCATATTACACTTTGATTAAATGGACGACCTGACAACTGGACACTTAGCATATTAGGTTTTTATTATATAGGATATATATATATATATATATATATATATATATATATATATACACACACACATACACACACACACACACACAACACACACACACACACACACACACACACACTCTAGTGGCCCAGTGCACAAAATTTGTGCATGGGGTGGGGGGGTAGTGTCCCTCAGCCCGGCCTGTACCCTCTCCAATCTGGGACCACTTGGTGGATGTCCGACTGCCGGTTTAGGCCTGATCCCACATCGGGCCTAAACCGGCAGTTGGACATCCCTCTCTCAATCCGGGACTGCTGGCTCCTAACCACTTGCCTGCCTGACTGCCTGATCTACTCTAACCCCTCTGCCTGACAGCCTGCCCACCCCCAATGGCCCCCCCTGCCGGCCTGATCGCCCCCAACTCCCTCCCCTCCTGGCTTGATCGCCCCTAACTACTGCCTTTGCCTTGGGCCCACCACCATGGCTTTGTCTGTAAGGATGTCCGGAAGGTCTCCCGGTCTAATTAGCATATTACTCTTTTATTAGTATATATATATATATATATATATATATATATATATATATATACGTTTATGTATGTATACATATGTTTATGTATGTATACACACACACAAAAGTAGATAAGACTGTTTAGTGAGACATTCATACATATGTGATTCAACTACAAATAAAAACAATGGGAATGATAGACATGTATAACAATGTCTTAGAAACATCAGTATGGTGGTTATTTTTTTTTATTTCTTTATTGATTAAGGTGTTGCATATGTGTCCTTATTCCCCCATTACCCCCCTATTTCCTCACTAATGCCCTCAACCACCTGGTGTTCATGTCCATTGGTTAGGCTTATATGCATGCATATAAGTCCTTTGGTTGATCTCTCCCTCTTACCCCCATCCGCCCCTACCTTCCCTTTGAGGTTTGATGGTCTGATTGATGTTTTTCTGTCTCTGGATCTGTTTTTGTTCATAAGTTTATGTTGTTCATTATATTCCATAAATGAGTGAGATCATGTGGTATTTATCTTTCTCTGACTGGCTTATTTCACTTAGCATAATGCACTCCAGTTCCATCCATGCTGTTGCAAATGGTAAGAACTCTTTCTTTTTTACTGCAGCGTAGTATTCCATTGTGTAGATGTACAACAGTTTTTTAATCCACTCATCTGCTGATGGGCACTTAGGCTGTTTCCAAATTTTAGCTATGGTGAATTGTGCTGCTATGAACATAGGGGTGCATATATCCTTTCTGATTGGTGTTTCTAGTTTCTTGGGATATATTCCTAGAAGTGGGATCACTGGGTCAAATGGGAGTTCCATTTTTAGTTTTTTGAGGAAGCTCCATACTGTTCTCCACAGTGGCTGCACCAGTCTGCATTCCCACCAGCAGTGCACGAGGGTTCCTTTTTCTTCGCATCCTTGCCAGCACTTGTCGTTTGTTTATTTGTTGATGATAGCCATTCTGACAGGCGTGAGATGGTACCTCATTGTCATTTTGATTTGCATCTCTCAGATGATTAGTGACTTTGAGCATGTTTTCATATGCCTCTTGGCCTTCCTTCTGTCTTCTTTAGAAAAGTATCTATTTAGGTCCGTTGCCCATTTTTTGATTGGGTTGTTTATCTTCCTTTTGTTAAGTTGTATGAGTTCCCTGTAAATGTTGGAGATTAAATGCTTATCGGTGATAACATTGGCAAATATGTTCTCCCATACAGTGGGCTTTCTTATTGTTTTGTTGATGGTTTCTTTTGCTGTGCAAAAGCTTTTTATTTTGATGTACTCCCATTTGTTTATTTTCTCTTTAGTTTCCATTGCCCTAGGAGCAGTATCAGTGAAGAAATTGCTTCGACATATATCTTAGATTTTCCTGCCTGTGGATTCCTCTAATATTTTTATGGTTTCCCATTTTACGTTTATGTCCTTTATCCATTTTGTGTTTATTTTTGTGTATGGTGTAAGTTGGTGGCCTAGTTTCATTTTTTTCCATGTATCTGTTCAATTTTCCCAGCACCATTTATTGAAGAGACTGTCTTGACTCCATTTTATGTTCATGCCTCCTTTCTTGAATATTAATTGAGAATAGTGGCTTGGTCGATTTCTGGGTTCTCTATTCTATTCCATTGATCTATATGTCTGTTCTTGTGCCAGTACCAGGCTGTTTTGAGAACAGTGGCTGTGTAATACAGCTTGATATCTGGTATTGAGATCCCAGTATGGTGGTTATTGATGGTGGAGGAAGAGATGAGGGGGAGGCATGCAGGGGTCTTTGAAACTACTGGTAGCATACTATTTCTTTACTTGGGTGGTAAATACACATGTTGTCCTTATTATTCTCTTAACTCTTTTATATGTATGACTAGAGGCCTGGTGTAGGAAATTCGTGCATGGGGGTGGGGTATGTGTCCCTCAGCCCAGCATGCACCCTCTCCAATCTGGGACCCCTCCCAGGATCGGGCCTAAATGGGCAGTTGGACATCCCTCTCACAATCCAGGACTGCTAGCTCCCAATCACTCGCCTGCCTGCCTTCCTTATTGCCCCTAACCGCTTCTGCCTGCCAGCCTGACCACCCCATAACCACTCCCCTGCCAGCCTGATTGAAGCCTAACTGCTCCCCTGCCAGCCCGATTGCCCCCAACTGCCCTCACCTGCTGGCCCAGTCACCCCTAACTGCCCTCCCCTGCAGTCCTGTTCACCCCCAACTGCCCTCCCCTGCAGTCCTGTTCACCCCCAACTGCCCTCCCCTGCTGGCCTGGTCACCCCCTACTGCCCTCCCTGGCTGGCCTGGTCACCCCCAACTGCCCTCCCTTGCAGGCCTGGTCACTCCCAACAGCCCTCCCCTGCTGACCTGGTCACCCCCAACTGTCCTCCCCTGCAGGCCTGGTCACCCCCAACTGCCCTCCTTTGCAGGCCTGGTCACTCCCAAATGCCCTCCCCTGCCAGCCTGGTCCCTCCCAACTGCCCTCCTCTGCTGGCCCAGTCACCCCTAACTGCCCTACCCTGCAGGCCTGGTCCCCCTCAACTGCCCTCCCCTGCTGACCTGGTCCCTCCCAACTGCCCTCCCCTGTAGGCCTGATCCCTCCCACCTGCCCTCCCCTGCAGGCCTGGTTGCCCCTAACTGCCCTCCCCTGCTGGCCTGATTGCCCAAAACTGCTCTCCCCTGCTGGCCATCTTGTGGCAGCCATCTTGTGTCCATAGGGGTGGCCATCTTTGACCACATGGGGGTGGCCATCTTGTGTGTTGGAGTGATGGTCAATTTGCATATTACCCTTTTATTAGATAGGATATATTTCACAATAACACAAAGAAAACAAAAATAAAGAGCCTAGCCGATATAGAAAGGATTATATACTCTTTTCAGCATCAAGAGGGCTGGGGCAGAGCTGCAAAATCATGCATATTTCTATTGGTCCACCCTTTGCTCTATGTCAGATTTCCAGATGCTGACTGGACTTCTAGGACTTCCTCCTGGGACCCCATATTTGGTTGGTGCTCTTTGTACTAGTCCTTCTTTGCAGTCACAAATTAGCAGCCCTTGGGCAAAATCTGTTTGCAGTTGCATTTTGTTTAGACACTACAGTTATTACTGTTTTTAAAATTAGAAATTGTTCAGGAAAAGAAAACACACATTCACATAAATGTACATCCATCCATATTTATACAATGGAATACAGAAACCAGAGGTACATATGTCAGCAAAGAAGAATCTCTAAATCTTAGTCTTAAGTGAAAATAATCAAGTCTTGGTACATATATACATACATTCATATATAGAGAGATAAAATAAATATGTATTGATAATTATTAAATGGAAGAGGTAGATAATATACAGGTATGTATTATGCTATTAACTTTCCTGAATGTTTCAATTTTTTACAAGAAAAAGTTGGAAAAACTACCTTTAAAGGCCTTTAGAAGGAGCATGCTCTCTCTAGTTCACTGCCACCCCCACTATTCCTTATTAATATCTTTCAGCCTGTTACATCATTTCTAGTACCTCTGGTCCCTAGAGACATTTGAATTTGCAACCTGGGGCCCTGCTTGTTGGTTTTGGTCCCTCCTAGATCTCCCTATCCCCTGCATGTAAACAGATCACGGTGTAGGGACATGACAGGCATTTCTCTCATTCCCATAGACCAAATAAACCATACATGAAATTTTGCTTTTTAGAACAGGTTAAGTACAACATGAGCTTATATAATTCCCCACAACCATGCAGTGGAGAGTAAAGCCCTCTTCACCCACCTCCCAGCAACTACAGCAACTTTGGCAAGAGTACTATACCTGATAAGATAAAGGTGGGGCCTTTATCCCAGAAGATGAAGAATTTTATGATTTTTATGACTCTTGCAGTGTATCTGGCACCAAAAAAGGGTGGGAAAGTAAGATCTTCCAGGAACATCAAGGGACCAGTGGGGAAACTACTGGATCAGGGATACAATCCTACCTAATAATAGATAAATATGCAAATTGACCATACCTTCGCTATGCCCACGATTGGCCAGGAGGCGTGAAAGGGGCGGGACTCGGGGTGGCCGGGGTGGCCTATTGGGCCGGCGGGATGCTGAGCTCACGTCGCCAGCAGCGGCATGAGCTCAGCGTCTGCGCCATGGCTGTGCTGCGGCACAGAAGGGGCCTCTGGGACAGCGAGCCCGCAGGAGGCTTCTGAAAGGCCTGGTGCACCAGCGGACAGGCACCCAGCTCACCCGCGATCGAAAGCGAAAGCGGGGGAGCTGGGTGCCTGTCCGCTCTGGCACCAGGCCTTTCAGAAGCCTCCACTACACAGGAGGCTTCTGAAAGGCCTGGTGCACCAGAGGACAGGCACCCAGCTCGCCCGCGATCGAAAGCGGGGAGCTGTGTGTCTGCTCTGGCACCAGCAGACCCCCTGCCATGAAAAGCGGGGAGCAGACTGCTAGCAGTGTCCACGGAGTGTGCTAGGCTTTGCAGGGCAGTGGATATGGCCTGGATGGCAGGTTAGGCCTAGGGGACCCTACACGTGCATGATTTAATCATGCACTGGGCCTCTAGTTATAAATAATATTACTTATTAAACATTAGGAGTGGGATTATTTGGGTTTTAGTCTTTCACAAAGGTATCTATATCTGGCCTGTTGACAGCTTGGACCATTTGTCAGTGTCCACATTCAGTTTTATTGTTGTTTTATTTTAATCACTCAGTATTTTTATTCAACAAGCCAACATTAACACATCACTCTGATAACTTACCAATGAAGTCAACATAAATATTTCCTAAACATCTCATATTTGCTTAGAAGCATTTTAGATTCTTGGATATATTAGGATCATAGGATAAAACAGACAAGATTCATGACCCTTGAGACCCTTGAGGAACTTATATGTTAAAGGGGGAAGAGAGACAATAAATGATATGCAAAGATTAAGTATCTATAAAATGGTAGAACAGAGTAAGAGGGTTAACAAATGCTTTGTGAAGAGATGGGGGTTTTAAGGCAGTGCTCATTGAGAAGTTGAGATATAAGCAAAGCCTTGAAGAAGGTGAGATTTAGGCAAGTGGATATCTGGAGTAAGAGTTTTCAGACATAGGGAACAGATGGAATAAAGGTTTATGGCCTGGCAAGTCCAAATAACATTATTGAGGCCAGTGAGGCTACATCAAAGTGAGAGTGGGAAAATAATAAGAGAATGACATTTGGATCAAGCATGAATCCTTACAAAAGACTGCTTTCAAGGTCAATCTATGTTATCACAAATGGCAGTGTTTCATCTTTTCTTATGGTTGAGTAATATTCCATTGCATACATGCACCACATCTTCTTCAAAATAAATCACATAGAAAATGTTGAGAACCATATGATTTCGCTCATATGTGGGATATAAATCTGAAAGCAACAAATGAGCAAACAAGAAAAAAACAAAACACCTCATAGTTATTACCAGAGGGATGGGGGGGGGGGGTAATGGGCAGTAAAGGGTAAAGGGGGTAAAATATATAGTGAAGGGAGATGATTTGACTTTGGGTGGTGAGCACACAGTGCAATATTAAGATCATCTATCAAAGAAATGTACACTTGAAACTTATATAATCTTATTAACCAATGTCACCCCAATAAATTTAATAAAAATATATATTTATAGTTAAATTAAAATAAATAAAAAATCAACTGTAAGACAACCATCTTACCTAATAATAGACAAACATGTAAATTGACCGTACCTCCGCTACGCCACCAGCCAATCAGGTGTGATATGCAAATGAACCCAACAAAGATGGCGGTTAATTTGCATACACAGTTGCCGAGTGAAGGGGGCAGATGGGACGCTTGCATTGTGGTGATGACGCAGGCATTCTGCCCCACCCCCAGTCTCTCAGGGTCTCTGGGCAGCATGGGAAGGCAGGGCTGGAGCGGAAAGAGGCGGCTCCCAGAGTGGAAAAAGGCAGCTCTGGGGCCTGAGCAGAAAGGGGCTGGGCCGGAGTGGAAAGGTGGTGCCAGCAGCCAGGGAAAGGAAAGTCCATTCTAGCACGAATCTTCATGCATTGGGCTTCTAGTCCTATATAATAAAAGGGTAATATGCAAATTAACCCTAACAGCAGAACAACTGGTCACTATGACACACACTGACCAACAGGGGGCAGAAGCTCAATGCAGGAGCTGCCCCCTGGTGGTCAGTGCACTCCCACAGGGGGAGTGCTGCTCAGCCAGAAACCAGGCTCACAGCTGGCGAGCGCAGCAGCAGTGGCGGGAGCCTCTCCTGCCTCTGCGGCAGTGCTAAGGATGTCCGACTGCCGGCTTAGGCAGTTGGATATCTCCCAAGGGCTCCTGGACTGCAACAGGGCGCAGGCCGGGCTGAGGGCCCCCCCCCCCACCCCACCACCAAGTGCACAAATTTCATGCACCCGGGCCTCTAGTGGATGAGATAAATCACTGTTACCTCTGCTTGGACTTGGGAGTGAAAAGAATTCATTGAGGATGCACAGGCACAGCATTTGTAGGCAATAAACCATTCCTCTACAGACTGATTGTTTCTTATTTCTCAGAGTCCAATGACATTAGGGAACCTGAAGCAGCTTCCCAGTTAGCATTTTTCTAGCCATGTTCAGTGATATGACATGTGCTTTCTTCGCAAACTCCGGTTTTCACTCCCACAGTTATCACATTGCACTAAACAAATCCTTGATCCCTGCCACCCCCAGCTTGGTTATTTCTGTACACACCATACAGCATGAATTCATCTAATTGTTTAGCAGGCAAAACAGGCTTAGAATGGACAGGCAGATAGCCAGGGGCAGGCAGTGTCCATTGGGGGATAAACTGATGTTGGTCAGTGACACTGCATGACAGGCTGGACCAGCAGGCCGAAGCAGGTGGGGAAATGGCAAGACCCCTGTCTGATTGTTCTAATCACCTGAACTGAGAGATCAAGATCACTTACCTTGATTTTTTTTTTTTAGGAAAAAGATGGCGACCGGCAGGAAGGTAGGGAGAGAGTGTGAGTGAGGAACCCATAGAGGAGAGTGTAGACGTGTGTGGTGTGTGTGTGTGTATGAGCTAGGGTCAGTTAGATTCTGCACGTCTTCCAAGGGGCTCCCTAACTGGGCAGTCCTAGACGGCGCAGCCCCGCGCACAAAGCGGACACTTATCGGCGGCTGGTGCGGACGCGGAGACCACGCCATCTTGGGAAACAGAGCTGCCTGAGACTCGGATCCTGGCTTCTGACACAAACCAGGACCCTGCAGCCACTGGGCACAGAGAACTGCTATCACAGCTTCAGACCAACAAACAACAAGAATGCAGACTTCTCAGCAGAATTCCGTGAGTCAAAGAGCCTACCCCACTCCCAGCAGGCGCGCGGAGAGCGCCATAGTAACTGATAGATCCGCCCCTCCCCCAAGCTGCTGAGCGCTCACAGGCGCGCGTGGAGAGTGCCATAGTAACTGATAGACCCGCCTCTCGCCCAAGCTGCCGAGCTTTGCGCAGGGACGCGCTCCCCCCTAGGGAATTTGGCGCGCGCGGGACAGAAGCAGCTCCCCATCGGGGAAATATGTCAGTGCGCACAGAGGGCTCCCCTTCGGGGAATTTGGCTTGCGGGTCACAGCTCCCCCTTCTGGGAATCTTAGAGCGTGCACAGAAGGGCTTCCCTTTGGGGAAGTTGGCGCGCAGGACGGACTCCGCCCCCCTTCCGGGACACTGGGAGAGTGCACCACGGAGCCAGCTCACCTACAGGATTTTAAGAATGTGCGCTCTAGGCGGTTTGGCTCAGTAGAGAGAGCACACACAGGACGCAGCTCCACTTCAGGGAATTTGGCACGCCGGACACAGCTGCCTGGGATCCCTGACTCACAGCGCATTCACACTAAGAGCCAGCGACCCCAATTGTTGGTGCATGCACACACAGGGACCCTGATTCTCAACGAGAAACCACACAAGGCAACAGAGACTTTGACACTCGAGTCTTGGTGCAGACACAGGGAAACTCTGACTCCTGGCACATGCTAAGGATCTCATTTTCGGCACATACCAACAGTGTGGTGCAGACAGGGCCCCTGATTCTAAGTGTGCACACGAGACCACACGGAACACTGGGGACACTGACCCTGGGCAAGTCTGGTTCCCACCAACCAAAGGCAACCACACGTCCTAGTGTCAGAGCACTTCAGTGAAACTCGGGTGGAGCGAAGTCCCCATAGCACACGGCCCAGGTCCACGCAAACGGAAGCTTGAGCTTTCTGGTAATAGCCAGAATGGGGAAACGAAATAACTCACAGAGGAAAGAAAATGTGGAGTCGCCAAGAAAGGAAATTAGTGAAACTGAAGCTTGCAACATGACCGAAAAGGAGTTCAGAGTAATGGTCGTGGAATTTATACAACGGATGGATGAGAAAATCAACAACTTATGCAAGAATCAGGAAGAAATGAAAAGTGATATAGCTACAATCAAAAACACCATGGAAAGTTTCAACAGTAGACTACATCAAAATAAAAAGCTTTTTTACAGCAAAAGAAACCATCAACAAAACAACAAGAAGGCCCACTACATGGGAGAACATATTTGCAAATGGCATCAC
This sequence comes from Cnephaeus nilssonii, assembly GCF_951640355.1. NCBI lineage: Eukaryota > Metazoa > Chordata > Mammalia > Chiroptera > Vespertilionidae > Cnephaeus > Cnephaeus nilssonii. The sequence goes on from NC_137071.1 coordinate 47,829,996, forward strand.
TGATAAAGGTTTAATCTCCAACATCTACAGGCAGCTTATGCAACTTAATAAAAGGAAGATAAATGATCCAATAAAAAAATGGGCAACAGACCTAAATAGAATCTTTTCAAAAGAAGACAGAAGGAAGGCCAAGAGACACATGAAAACATGCTCAACGTCACTAATTATCCGAGAGATGCAAATCAAAACAACAATGCGGTACCATCTCACACCTGTCAGAATGGCTATCATCAACAAATCAACAAACGACAAGTGTTGGCGAGCATGCGGAGAAAAAGGAACCCTCGTGCACTGCTGGTGGGAATGCAGATTGGTGCAGCCACTGTGGAGAACAGTATGGAGTTTCCTCAAAAAACTGAAAATGGAACTCCCATTTGACCCAGTAATCCCACTCCTGGGAATATATCCGAAGAAACTAGAAACACCAATCAGAAAGGATATATGCACCCCTATGTTCATAGCAGCACAATTCACCATAGCTAAGATTTGGAAACAGCCTAGGTGCCCGTCAGCAGATGACTGGATCAGAAAACTGTGGTACATCTACACAATGGAATACTATGCTGCCATAAAAAAGAAGGAATTCTCATCATTTGCAGCAACCTGGATGGAATTGGAGAACATTATGTTAAGTGAAATAAGTCAGTCAATGAAAGAAAAATACCACATGATCTCACTCATTTATGGATAATAAAGAACATTATAAAATTGAACAAAAAGATAGATACAGAGACAGTAAAGCATCAAACAGACTGTCAAATTATAGGGGGAAGGTTAGGGAGAGGTGGGGGAGATAAGAGATCAATCAAAGGACTTGTATGCATGCATATAAGCATAACCAATGGACGCAAAACTCTGGGGGGTGAGGGCATATATGGGAGTGGGGTGGGGGGGGCAATGGTAAGATATGTACACATATAATACCTTAATAAAAAAATTGAAAAAAAAAAGATCACTTACCTTCCATCTCTACTCACCTTTGACCTAGGACTAGACCTGGGTGGTTTTCACTGGCTGTGTAACCTTTGAGAATGGTCTTGCCTTTTGATTTATTCTTTTTTGATTTATTCTTGATTTGATCTCCACACCTTTCTGACTTCCCAGATCTTAGAACTTCAACTTGTTTCTGATACCTAGATCTCCATATGACCAGGCATTGGCTTAGGCAGAATATTGATGCCTGTCAATATTTCTCTGTGACCTGCTTTAGTTATTTGCTGCCCACATCCTATTGTGACAGAACTCACTTGAGGATTTGATGCTGCTCTGATCAATCCTTACCAGGCCAGGGACTGAAGATAAGGGAAAGAAGGACTCTATTACTAAAGCTGTAGTATCAAGAAGATACCTGCAGGCCTCTGAGAAGGAAGTGAAGTCCAAGATCAGACAATTAGCTGCTAAATTGTGACCCAGGGCAAGGACAATACTTCTCATGTATAGTGCTAAAGAGGAAAGTCCCTACTGGAAAAATGTGGATCAATAAAAATAGATAGATAGAGAAGAGGACATCCATAAAACAGTGATGCGAGTGTGTCATCAACCAAGGAGTATTATTAATACAATTCTGTGAGATCACATTAAAAAAAAAAGTAAGGATCATGCCCTAACTGGTTTGGCTCAGTGCATAGAGCGTCGGCCTGCGGACTGAAGGGTCCCAGGTTCGATTCTGGTCAAGGGCATGTACCTTGATTGTAGGCACATCCCCAGTGGGGGATGTGCAGGAGGCAGCTGATTGATGTTTCTCTCTCATCGATGTTTCTAACTCTTCCTCTCCTTTCCTCTCTGTAAAAAATCAATAAAATATATATTTTTAAAAATTAGTAAGGATCAGTGTACGTACTAACAACAGGTTCTCACATTCCCAGGTTTCCTCATTTCTTTGGCTATCATTCCATTTTCTTTGACAATGTAGGGTGGCCAGGACCACCCACATACCAAGAAAGTCTCTAGCCTAGGAAATTCCAATCACTCTCACCTTTAGTTCAGGTGAGATCTGATTTTTTTTTCTCAAAAAAGAAAACAATATGAAAGTATAAAAACCAACATAGTGATAGAACAGATTTTTTACCCTAGTTTTTCCAGGGTACAGGCAGATCTCAGTGATCTAAAGCTAACAAGTCTCATTTTCCACACTTCAGCTCAGTCCTGGACTTAACTTGCATTTGAACATTCCCTCAACTTGAGCTGAGGTGAATCTATGTAGCAGCCTTGCCAGGTCTAGTAGGATTTGGGGGGTCTTCATGAAGAAATTTGTTTCCAGACTTGTTTGAATAAGAGGCTCAATCTCTTTCTTTAGACCCAGTCATCTCCTCAGGGGGAGAAGGCAATTCTGCTGACCAGGCTATCTGGTTCCTGGACCCAGGTTAATGGAGGCTTGAAGAAGTGTCCACCTTCTGCACCAGTAATTCCTAAAACCTTCTGGGAGAGAGGAAACTGAGCAGTGCCACAGAAAGGGCTATGGGTAAGAGGGTTTCTGATCAGTGACTTTTCACCTACCATTAAAAGACCTAGAAATCTGACCAGTTGGTGGAACAGGCATGCCTAAAAATTAGTGCTTCCTCCATAATAGCAGATTGGTTAAATGAACCATGCATATTGTTAACGAAAAAAACCATTGAAACCTGTAAAGAATTTTAGTGAGTTTATTTGAGCCAAACTGTCGACATATGCCGGGAAGCAGAATCTCAATGAATTGAGATAATGCTCCGAAGAATGGTGGGTTATATCTGTATTTATACATTGCCATCAAAGGAGGGACATATGTGGGCTACATGAAATTCATTGGTGATGGATTAAGGAGGTGGGATAAAGTCAAAAGGTGGGAAACCCCTGGGATTGGATAAAAAGTAAAATGATGGACACATACTTAGGTGGGTACAGGAACAATTAACATGATAATGAAGGAATTTGAGGCATCTGTCCTGGCGCCTACCACATTTGATTGTGCCCCAGGGGCTCCAGCAAAAGAAGGAAGTTACAAGTTACCCAGACACCTCACAGATATGTTATCTTAAAGGCAAAAAGGCAAATGGGCTCAGGAAAGATCTAAGTTGATCATTGTCAGGGAAAATATTGGCCTCAGACATGACTGCCCACTATAACCTGTTTGTAGTTAAATATTTAATTTTCAGACCATCTTTTGTGGTTATTTTAGGTCTCTGAGTTTTCAAGACTGCCACACAGGCCTCCCCTGAGCTTGTCAGGTTAGCAGGTGGCTTCTTTCGTTCACACATCCTCCTTTTGGTCATAAATCAATCCAAAGGATGCATTGATGACCAACCTTTTGGTTGGATAATGGAGTCCCACGGTGCTAGGAAGGCTCATTCCTAGGATGTTTCAGTGTCAGCATGTCTTGCTGAACAGGTGGACTACTGGGGATGGGGCAAGACCCTAACCTTAGATGGCATTTAAGGTCGAATTATATATATATATATTTTAAAAAGGCAGGTAAATGGGAGGCAGTCAGATCCTATATGTCCTTGTTAAAAAGTATTCTGGATCATTTTTAATTTTGAGTCACCATGATCCGAGTTTTTTTGCTGTTTGTTTTACGTTTTGCTTTTCTGCATCTAATATAATATTTATATATCATGAACAAAAGTAACAATAGTAAACCAATAACACTGATTAGGAACAGAAAATGTCTAATACTAGACAAGGAAAACTCTAAGGGGAACAGCATCGCAGTCAACCGAAACACCCTTTATGTGTATTATTATAATTTTTTATTAAGCTAATTATGTTTTCTTTCTTTATCCACTGTTATTTGTACCTTATGATATGTTTGGCCAAATGAATTAAGATTTTATTATTTCATTATTTAGAAGCTTTGATTTTCTTCTGGCCAATTAGTTTCCATAAAAATGGCTTCATGGGGAGGAGTTCAATTTCTCAATACATTGGTTTTTCAGTATTAATATTATCACAGATTTTATGAACATCAGGCAAAGTCATTCTGCTTATAATTCAGTATTACACCATATTCTAGTATTATTTAATGTAAACTTGGTGATATTATAGTAAAAATTGCTTTTAACCCTTCCCAGCAAAAATGCTCCTTTCTCATATACTATATTGTTATTTGTTGGAGTAGATACAATAAGCCAGGACTGGGTGAATTCAGTATTCCATATGGATTGAGGGCATAACCATTCACTTTTCCAATTTTCACAGACAGTGAGATGGGTTCACATTGTTTATTATTTTTAAATATGGCTCATCTACTTCCCATTGGAAGTATTCTAGTATTATTGAGGATGGTTTTTACGCCAGCCAGTTGAACTACTGGGAATTTTAAGCTTAGGATTTAATTCGCACCTGGGCTTTTAAAAACACAATGTCGTAGATCACATTTCCCATTAAAAATTTTCCAAATTCCTGGGGAACTATATGAGTCCCATAAGTGTCTGGCCTGGGCTTCTGCAGCTATTATAGCTGGTCATTGTTTCATAGCCACTTCAGATTCCTTGCATTAGCATAGACAACAGGCCCTGTTGAGTTAGGGCACAGGCACGTTCCTGTTGTTGGGTTGGGCATGAGTTTTTATAGTCTGTCGAGCCTGTTCTATCCATTAAACTAAGGCTTTATTGTCTTTTCATGCTGCTTTCCACTCTTTTTCCTTCTTCTTGAAATAGCATTCCTTCTAGATGACCTATTTGAGAGAAAAATCTTTTTCTAATGAATGACATTCTTCATTAGCTGCAAGTTAAGCTTGTCCCAGGATACCAAGGCCAGCCCCTACTCCTCCAAGTATTCCTCTTTTGCTTCTTTTAGGGAGACCAATGATGTTGGATCCACCAGAAATGTTGTTGCCATTGGGTAGCTATGGCTTGGGAGCAGTTAGGGTATACTGAGTGGAGCCAAAAATGTTGAGTTTCCCATGCCATAGTTAAATGGGTGAAGGGGACTCCCAAATGAGCTAGAGTTTGAGTATGCATAGGGCTCCTCAAACGTCCAGGACACAAGGACGGTGGGGTAATTATAAATATATTTATCCACCAAGTGATTCCAATAATTTCTGAAATGGGATCCATTGATTTCTTTCTTGTTTCACAGACATCCAGCCATAAGAGCATGGCTGGTGAGTCCAAGGACATGATATGCTATGACAGATAGGACAGGCTGCTACAAGCCTTTGGCCATCATATCTAGGTGTTTTTTTTTAGCTATTCATCATCCATCTCTATAGCCATACAATATTTATTCAGATTACATCTATATACAATTCTACCAGTGGAATTATCAGGGAGGTGTTTTTGGAGGTATTTGCCTAAGGTGGGTCCTTTATAATAGATAGAGCCAGAAAACAATAACAACAACCACCAAAGCTTATATTGATAGGAGAAGACCAATGTGTGGCTACCAAAGCATTAATTTCACTACCATACCTGATAATCAGAACATCATTGTGTAGTAGGTAGGAAAGATTAGCAGGTATCTAAGTTAAATTTTTCATATCTAATAAAGGAAGAGGTCTGGGGAGGTAGATATTGTTTCCACTAGGGAATCATAAGGATAATAATAATATGAAAATCATTTTATGTACATTCAATCAATATCAATTAGATGATATAAAACAAACAATATCCGTTTGTGAGTATACAGGCCTTGTTGACGTCGTCTTGGGATAGCTGTCTGCCTCCGTGGTCAGCGACTTCTCGTCCTTGAAAAGTTTGTGATCTCCGCTGCAGACGGAGATGGTGTCAGAGATGGGAGTAGACGTCCATTCACAGTCAGATGCCTTTTTTAAATGAGAAATGTGAATCCATGAGCTAACTCTTTTAAGTTTAGTTGCACATGGGTTAGTTAGTAATACCTGGTAAGGTCCTCTCCAATGAGGTTGGAGAGTCTTTTATTTGGTGTCTTTTCCAAGACACCAAATCTCCTGGTTGTAAGCCGTGATCTTTGAAACCTTCATCTCCCGGGAGTGCACTGTGAAATAAATCTGTTACCAATTTGTTAGTTCCTACAATGCAGAATGTCTGCTCTTTACTTTTTCCTATATTTGGGAAACAAAAGATTTAAGAGTCAACAATATTTTAAATAGAATCATAAGAATAATTATCTTCAATTCATTTAGTCCCATAGTTGTTTTTGTTTATTTATTCTTTGAAGTTCTGTAAATCTTCATCTAGTTCAAAATATGACCTGCTTAGAAGCCTGCAAGTTAGAGTAAATCTGAGTTTTTTTCATGGATTTTTTTAGACATATATACCTACAAATGCATCAGAATAAAGCTGTCCACAAATGACAAAAATTTAAAAGTAGCATGGTTATAGATTTGATAAAAACTTTGCTTTTCTATAAAATATAACATTCCAAGACAACAATTTCTTGGTAAGTAATAATCCCTGTAAAATGACATAGAGAATAATATAAAATTTGTATACCTTTAGATTTGATTATAATTTTAACATATAAAGAATAATATGTACGAGTTTAAAATGAGGCACATGGCTTATTGCAAACAGTGTATTGAGCATTGAAAATAATACATAAACTCCCAATAAGTGAAACGCAAATACCCAGAGTATCACTGGCAGATGCCCCCACAGGGAATCATGACGCTTGGCTTGCCAGTGTCCCTGACTGGACACATGCTACCCTCCTAAAGTTTCCTGTTTGAAGTTGGCTCTGAGAATCTCTGCAAGTTTCTTTCTGAAGCAGAGTGCCTTAACAACGCACGTGACCTGTCCTTGCTCTTGATTGGAGCTCAGGCACACAGTCTTTCCCGATTGGCTAATTCAAAGGGAGGGGTTGGCCCTTGCTCTTTCAAGGAGAGAAGCAAACCATGCGGCCAACATGGCGGCTGCCAAGTCACAGTCCAAAATGGAGGCTGTCTAAACTATTCTTTGACAGAAAAGATGATTTGTTTATTCTCACAATAAATAAGGAAAGAGCAAACCGAAATCCCTAAAAGATAGACAGCCACAATTATATTGCAGACAAACAGACAGAAATCTCACTAGCTGTTTCTGGAGGCTGAACCCTGAGAGGGAGAGCAAGAAGAGCCCCCAAGATTAATAAGAATTCTTGGCAGCTGCTGGGATGTTCTTGCAATCTCTCTCACGCCTTCAACCCCACCACACACAACTAGGCTTCCCCAGAGCGGGACTTGCCTCTTCTTTCAACAAATTAAACAACAACAAAGAGACACAAAAACATCAACACTCTTATACGCAGAAAACACACTAAGAATTTACACCAGAGAATGTCTAGCATTAAAAATTACCAAAGCAGTGTCTTTTGTCCCCGGTTCGGGAACTGCCCCTCTCTAGAATTTCAGTACATTCCCAAAGGACTATTCAAAAATGGCTGTAGACATTTGTTAACTTCAGGATAGTTCTGAGACAGTCTCTGAAAATCTTTTTTATTAATTTCCATCTTATTGGAAGAAAATTTTTTTCTTAGGAGCTTCTAGTTTCCAAATCAAGATACGCTTCCCATATACTCATTCACTTTAATTTCAGAGCCGGCATTTTTTTTTTAATTCCTGCATGCAAAATATTAAAATAGGTACCCCAAACAAACTGCATTTTTTTTCTGGCTATTCCTCAGTTAATATTTTCTAGTTAAATTTTCTCATTTCTGTAAAGTACTTGCAAGTAAAGGCTTCTTATCAGGAGTATTAAATGAGGGCTGGGGTCTTGGGAGCTTCTAGCCTTGGAGGCACAATTTCCCATGTTCAATTTTTTTTTTTTTGATATCTGTAGTCTGAGCAAACTTTAGATATGTTATGTAGTAGGTCAAATGTGGCCTCAGTTTCTCTCCCGGCTGTCTAAAACCACAAAAAAGTTTTGGAGCCCGGGCAGACCAAGCCTTTATGGTGGCCCCCTAGAAAAGCCATTTCCAGTTGCGTCGGAACTTCCAGATGAGGCTCCTGCTTTTCTGACACTTCCACAAAATTCTTAGTCACCTAAGAACACCTCAGAATCAGACTATTCTTTAAAAATAAAAAAAATGTTGCCCCTTTATCTTCGAAGCTGAATGAGTTCAGCTCATTTATACGGCGAAGCTTATTTTTGCTCAGACTCTCAGCAATTCCAATTGAAAAGCCAAAATCAAAACCAGCCACCCATTTTTCCTCCAGTCCCGCCTTAGCCTGGGTTCTGCCAACCCTTAACCTGGGGTTCTGTCAACCCTGGTTCCACCTCGAGGATTTTAAAACACAGCTCAAATAAACTCAGACCCTCTACCAAAGCAAGGGAAGGTCCTGGATCCAAGAGACAACTCACCCACGTTCACCCAATGGGCGGAGAACCGGTGGGCTCAACGGGCCCTTTGCTGGATCCTAGCTCCAAGTCCAAGTCCAAGGGATGATCCCGGGTGAGTTTTCTTTGGAATCCTGCCACGACTACGCCAAGTAATGTTAACGAAAAAAAACATTGAAACCTGTAAAGAATTTTAGTGAGTTTATTTGAGCCAAACTGTCGACATATGCCGGGAAGCAGAATCTCAATGAATTGAGATAATGCTCCGAAGAATGGTGGGTTATATCTGTATTTATACATTGCCATCAAAGGAGGGACATATGTGGGCTACATGAAATTCATTGGTGATGGATTAAGGAGGTGGGATAAAGTCAAAAGGTGGGAAACCCCTGGGATTGGATAAAAAGTAAAATGATGGACACATACTTAGGTGGGTACAGGAACAATTAACATGATAATGAAGGAATTTGAGGCATCTGTCCTGGCGCCTACCACATTTGATTGTGCCCCAGGGGCTCCAGCAAAAGAAGGAAGTTACAAGTTACCCAGACACCTCACAGATATGTTATCTTAGAGGCAAAAAGGCAAATGGGCTCAGGAAAGATCTAAGTTGATCATTGTCAGGGAAAATATTGGCCTCAGACATGACTGCCCACTATAACCTGTTTGTAGTTAAATATTTAATTTTCAGACCATCTTTTGTGGTTATTTTAGGTCTCTGAGTTTTCAAGACTGCCACACAGGCCTCCCCTGAGCTTGTCAGGCAAGTGGCTTCTTTCGTTCACAATATCCATACAATGAAATGCTCTGTATAATGTTATAGAAGAATATTGACATCAAAAATATCCACAATGTACCATTAGGTGAAAAAGCAGGACACAAAACAGTATAATGTGATTCTAGTTTGGTTAATAAATTATACATAATAACTAACAAATATGAGCATATATATGAGCAAGGCACTAAGTAAAGTTTTACATTAATTACTTTATCCTCATGACAACCTTATGATGTACACAGGTATTATACTCATTCTTCTAAAGATGAGGAAACTGAGGCACTAGGAATTAATTTGCCATCGTTCACTTAAGTGGCAGATGTGTTGAAGAGCCCAAACTCTTCACAATGAACTATATCTATGTCTATATTTGTACAGAAAAAAGTGAAGAAAGATACCATGATGTTGACAGTTAACTGGTAATTTCTGGGTGGTGAGATTATGAGTGACTTTTGTTCCCTTTATGCTTTCCTGAGTAGTCTGACATTTTCATGATTTACATGGATTATTTTTATAATCAGGAAAAACAATAAATCAATTTCCATTTTGAAAAAAGCAATCAAGCCATTGTTTCCAATCTGTAGGCAGCAAACTGCTGGCAAATGGGGGGGGGGGAGAGTAACTTTATTACAAGGGTTCTGGAAATTCCTACATGGCCCAAGCACTATCTAGAAGGAATACATAATGTGCTTCTACATAGGTTTTTTTTTCAAATGTCATGATGTATACTGCCATGATGTGCACCCATAGTCCTTGAGTTCATTATAAATTTATCAATCAATAGATATTAAAAATACAACCATTATCATGTGGAAGTCTGTGACATTTTAAGCATTAAAATAAAAAAGCAAGGGATGGGGACCTGCTGCTAAGAGGAAAAATGTATGTATAGATCAACTTTCTGTAGTTTGAGTGTCTTATCAACAGCTTACTTCCTTTTTATGGGGTGGGGACAGGAAGAAATAGAGGGGAAAACTGAAAAAGCACACATTATTGAAAGTTAATCCAGGAGAAGTCCTGGAGAAGACAATTTACAAGGATGAGAGAGAATGGAGAGGGAGTTGATGTAGGCCCAGAAAATTCTATCATGAAAAGACAGAATTCTAATCTCCCCTGTATAGCCAGGGGCTAGTCTCCAACCTCAACCACAGGGATTGTCAACAGTTAAGTAGAGTGGAGATGCTGCAATACCTAAGAGCTGACATTTGCTGGAGGGCCAGGCTAGTATCCAATCAGCAAAATCACCTGGAGTGGGGCAGGCCCCCAGGTGTAGAGGAGGCAAAGTAAGCAGAATTTTGTCTTTTGCCAAACTGACTCAAAGGTTAGCACCTGCCTTCCTTCCTCTCATTGTTCTTTCCTTTTGTAATGTGTCCTTTGCCCTCTATTTCTGGGCAGCCTCTTCTCCCCTACTCAAAGTCTCTAGGACACACTTCTCCAAAGAACTCCTGTGATCACATTACCCATAAGAAACCATCCTGATCACTGACCTCAAACTAAGATACTTACTGAGGACCTAGACTTTCCAGGCATTGGGGGCAGATGCACTGATAATAAAATGTGGCCCCTACACCTTTAGGAGCATAGTCTTCAGGTGTGAAAAGCAAAAGCAAACAAACAAAAAATCCCACCAAAAACATAAACAGAAGCCCTAGCTGGTTTGGCTCAGTGGATAGAACTTCGGCCTGCGGACTGAGGTGTTCTGGGTTCGATTCCGGTCAAGGGCACATGCCCAGGTTGCGGGCTCGATCCCCAGTGTGGGGCATGCAGGAGGCAGCCAGTCAATGATTCTCTCTCATCATTGATGTTTCTATCTCTCTCTCCCTCTCCCTTCCTCTCTGAAATTAATAAAAATATATTTAAAAACAACATAAACAGAAAACAACCCCACAACCCTACTTGCTTCAGTGAGCACACAGTTACAAGGTAAGAGACAGGAGTCAGAGAAGGATATGGGGCTTCCTTTTCCCCCTCCCACTTTGGACTGTATTTGGAACTACTCACCCAGGAACCAGGTTCCACACTCCCACCCCTGCTCATGAGAGCTGGTGCTAATGTCTGGAAGACTGGCTTACTCCAAGTGAGAACAGTTTTCAATAGGTCAATGGCATGATGGGAAAAAAATAGCTGGTAGGAAGGGGGATTGTTCTGTATTAAAAGCAAATAAAGCCCTGGCCCTTGTTGCTCAGTGGTTAGAGCATCGGCCCATGCACCGAAGGGTTGTGGGTTCAATTCCAGGTCAAGGGCATGTACCTGGGTTGCAGGTTAGATCCCCGACCCCAATCGGGGCAAGTATGGGAGGCAACCAATTGATGTATCTCTCTCTCTCACATTGATGTTTCTCTCTCTCTCACATTGATGTTTCTCTCTCTCTCACATTGATGTTTCTCTCTCTCTCTCTCCCCTCCCTCTACTCTCTCTAAACATCAATGGCAAAAAAGTCTTCAGGTGAGAGTTAACACACACACACACACACACACACACACACACACACACACACACGAAAGAAAGAAAATAAAGCAAATAAAGATCTTACCAAAGGGCTGAAACCTGAGTCCAATCTAGTCTTTGAATCCAACTGCCAATCTACTGGAAATCCCTAGGAACCTGCTGAAATGCACCATAAGCATGCAGTAAACAAAATCCAGGCTGTGGGCAATTCTCTAGGTCAGTGGTCGGTAAGGCAAACTGCGGCTCACAAGCCACATGCGGCACTTTGGCCCCTTGAGTGTGGCTCTTCCACAAAATACCACAGCCTGGGCGAGTCTATTTTGAAGAAGTGGCGTTAGAAGAAGTTTAAGTTTAAAAAAATTGGCTCTCAAAAGAAATTTCAATCGTTGTACTGTTGATATTTGGCTCTGTTGAATAATGAGTTTGCCGACTACTGCTCTAGGTCAGTGGTCAGCAAACTCATTATTCAACAGAGCCAAATATCAACAGTACAACGATTGAAATTTCTTTTGAGAGCCAAAAGCCGACTTCTGCGCATGGGCCAGGAAGTTTCAATCGCACTGTACGTGCGCACCCGCATGTGGTATTTTGTGGAAGAGCCACACTCAAGGGGCCAAAGAGCCACATGTGGCTCACGAGCTGCAGTTTGCGAACCACTGCTCTAGGTCAAATGCCATGGGTTCTTCAACAGATAAATAATCTGTATAGGGATAAATAATCTGTGATAGCTATATGATGGTTATTTAAGATGTTAACAAGGGGAAGCTAGGTGAAGGGTATAGGGAACTCTCTATTATCTTTGAACTCTCCCATAAATCTAAAATTATTCCAAAATTTAAAAAATTTAAAATAGAAAATTTAAGGGACCTATCTATTTTTATGGGCAAGACTAAACCATAGTCCTTAGGGAAGTACATTTGGGTAATAAAACCATAGAAAGGCAAGGAAAAATTACTCTAAATGTCAAGATAATGGTTAGTTTGGGAAAAGAAAGAGGGTTGTGATTGAAATGGGGCACAGGGGGAGGCTTCTGGAGTGGGTGGAAATGTTTTCTTTGTTGACCTAGTGGTGGCTGCAAGGTGTTTATCTTATAATAATTCATTAAGCTATACATTTGTTTTAGGTAGTTTTTTGTTATTTGAGTTTTATTTCACAATAAAAAAAATTAGAAAGCGAGAAAAACTTAAGAGACACAGCATCCAAATATAATCAGTGGATCTTATTTGGATCCTGATTCAAATAAACTAACTATCTATACTAATAAAAGCCCTCGCGCGACGCCCTCACATCATCACTAGATGGCTGCCCCCAACACCGCTACAAGATGGCCGCCCCCATGTCATCACAAGATGGCTGCCCCCATATCATCACAAGATGGCCACCACAAGATGGTCAGCAGGGGAGGGCAATTGGAGGCGATTGGGCTGGCAGGGGAGGGCAGTTGGGGGCAATCGGGCCAGCAGGGGGGGCAGTTGGGGGCAATTGGGCCAGCAGGGAAAGGCAGTTGGGGGTGACCAGGCCGGCAGGCAGAGGCAGTTAGCGGTGATCAGGCTGGCAGGAGGGGCAGTTAGGGGTGATCAGGCAGGCAGGCAGGTGAGCAGCTAGGAGCCAGTGGTCCCGGATTGTGAGCAGGGATCGGGCCTAAACCGGCAGTCGGACATCCCCTGAGGGGTCCCAGATTGGAGAGGGTGCAGGCTGGGCTGAAGGACCCCCCCCCCCTTTGCACAAATTTCGTGCACCAGGCCTCTAGTAAAAATGTATTTGAATATGGACTGGCTATTAGATGTTATTACAGAATTAGTAAATTTGTTAAGGCTGATAGTGGCATTGTTATTATGGAAGAAAAATCCATATTTTTGTTGATGAATAGTGAAGTATTTAGGAATGAAATGACATGCCTTAGAATTTCTTAAAAACACTCCAAGAAAAAAAGAAAGTGAGGAGATAAATGAAACAAGTATGGCAAAATATTAAGAGTATGAAGATGAACACAAAGATGAAAATTTGTTGCTTTCTCTAGTTTTGTGTGTGTTTGGAAATTTTTATAATAGAAAGTTAAAAGAGGGAACAGCCCCAAAACAGGCTGCCTCAGGTCAACAGTCAGTTACAACTGACTAATCCCAGGTGCTCCCCACCCCCACAAACCTCCAGAGCTCCCCTCCCACCCGCCATCTTCCTGAGGTCACAAACCCTGTACTCTCGAAGTGGCCTGTGAGAGGTGTTTTTCTTCTCTGGATTTCTGGGTCAGTAGGACTAGATTGCAGTCCTCACCTTTCTCCATCCTGATTTCCCAATAATTGCAGAAGGAAGAGCCAAAGGGCAAATGTGCAGAGGCCAGGGCTCAGATCGGATAGGGCAATCCTTAGTACTCCAGAGCCTGCCCCTGAAGCGGGTGGTAGGTGTGGGACAGCACAAGAAGGGAAGACAGCAGGTAAAAAGCCTCATAGTCACTACTGAGTGAGCTTCCAGAGGCTGGTGGCACCTTTGTTTGGAACACTGTTTTGGGATCTTCACTTCTGTCAGGCTCCTGGGCATCATGCCTTGTTTTAAGCAGCCTAAACATTTCCAGAGTCTCATACTTCTGCATTGGCCCTTGAGCTACCTTGCCTTATGTGAGTACTAATCTAAGAATGCATGGCAAGAAGCCAGAGTCAGGGGCCAGGGATAGATCTGGGGTGATTTTTAAGTTCATAAAAAGTTTCATCTTTGGCCTTTCATCATCTCAGATGGTACTGCAGAGTAAAGGCAAGGAGTCTGGAGTTTCATGAGTGCCCTGGAGAAGGAAAAGATAGAAGCCCAGGGGCTGTAAAGACAGGCAGGGGGGTAGAACAAGGATCATGATGGATATGAGTAGCTCTAGCTCCTTTCAGCCACTTCCTAACCCTTGCTATCTGGAGAAGGGAAAGGAGGTCCAGGGAAGAGGCATGATAAGTTCATGATCATTAGGAAGAATGGGGAGTGGGAGAGAGGAAGCATTAGCATTACAGACTTAGAGAAGTATATAGCCTGTGTTTGAACGAATATGGGGGGGGGGGGGAGAGAGATAGAGAATAAAGATAATGGAAGTAATGGTGAAGGGCGAGAGGACAAGAATGGTGGATGGGATACAGATGTTGTTTGGGTGGGGTGTGGGGAGATATGAACAGTATATGGGCAAGGGAGGGTGGGCTAGTGGTTTAACAGGGTTCAGGGATAATGGGTAGGAAGGGAGACAAGAGAAGCAAGATGGTGGGCAAATGGGAGCCGGGTAAAAGCTGGTGGCAGGCAGGAAGCAGGAATAGTGGGATGGTGGATCGGCAGGAAGGCAGGTAGACTGCGGTGACAGGTAAGCAGAGAAATAGGGCTGATGTGTGCTAGATGATAGAGGAAATATTCGAAGGACAAGTAGACATGGATAGTGGATGGGAATGAGCTGAATTGTGCAGAAGGCCAGGACCAGAGGCTTGTGTAGTTTCTTAATGGGGCTGAATGTGGTCAAGTTCTGCTGGCAGCACAAATTTGGTCTTACTTGCTCTCTTATCAGTTTGGATCGTGCAGCCATTGTTCATTTACCTGTTGTTTACATCCTTGTGGCCGCTACCAGCCCTTTACTTTGCCTGGCTTTTCCTGGACTGGAAGACCCCAGAACAAGGTAAGACTCATGGGCCTAGAAAGAACAGGACCTAAGAATGTTCCATCTTAACCTGTAACTAGGGAGTCCCATGCACCATACCACAGGCCTTTCATCACAGTTCTCAGAGCTACAGGAACTGGGCCAGCCAGGACCCTCCTGGGGTCTCTTTCTTTTCCAGCTCTCTAGCAAAGCCACGGTCCCTTTATGCTGCTAGGAAAGCCCTGGGAACGGTTGGATTGACATACACAGACACTATCCCCACTGATATTTCTGTCTCAGGTGGCAGGCGATCCGCCTGGGTAAGGAACTGGTATGTCTGGACCCAGATCAGGGACTATTTCCCCATCACGGTAAGTGTCTCTTCCTTAGCACCCTTCACAGTTACCCAAATACTAGGCATTTATGTCAAATGACTATGGTTGTCCATAGGGGGAATGAGCATCCCACACAAATCTCAGTGCAGGCTAGACATACTTTATGATCCAACATTGCTGCCAAGTGCTCATTACTCTGCTAGGACACTTTGGATGCCCTTGGCATGGCCTACTAGATGACATAGGCAGAAATGGAAATGAAGTTCAGTTCAGTTTAACAAACATTGATTGAAAGCCTACTTTGTGCTACATGTTTGGGGTACAGAGAAGTGAGTAGCATACCATCCTCTGCCATCAAAGTGCTCACATCTAATGAGGAGGACAGATTGTATATTTATGGTTTAGTACAAGGTATGCAAGTAGTTCAAGTGATGGATAAGGAAAGGCACTCAATGAAAGTTACTTAGGTGGGCACTGAAATGGGGTTGGGGAGAAAATACCAGGAAGAGGTTCTATAAATATACTGCTACACTGATCCTCTGAGCACACTTTGGAACAGACAACAAACACTTCCCTGATTTTTAGAGCAGAGCTTGCTGATCTTTTCCATTTAAGAGCACTCAGAAAATGATACCATTCACGAAGTGCACTGACATAAATGGTTGAGACTCCTTGCAGCCATAGGCAAGAGACCCAGCAGTTCAGCTGCCCCAGATTCTACATGGTTTCTCAGGGATTGAGGAGGCCAGTACCTCAGCCCCTGAAACCCACTCATGGCCTATGTGTTCGAAAGCTCTGGTTTAGAGAGTGCCCTTATCCCTGAAGTGTCTCCACCTTTGCTTCCCCATGTGATCTCATTCCACCTTCTCTGTAATTTCTCTCCATGACTGCAGATCCTGAAGACTAAAGACCTTTCACCTGAACACAACTACCTCATGGGGGTTCATCCCCATGGCCTCTTGACCTTTGGCGCCTTCTGCAACTTCTGCACTGAGGCCACAGGCTTCTCGAAGATCTTCCCAGGCATTACTCCCCACTTGGCCACGCTGTCCTGGTTCTTCAAGATCCCCTTGATTAGGGACTACCTCATGGCAAAAGGTGCTTCTGACCATACTAGATCTTCTCACCCATTTCTCTGCTTGGAGATGAACCTTTTTAAGCCTCTCATACCCTGCCTCTCAACCCCCTCTCATCCTCTCCCCTGTCATTATAGCATAGTACTTAAAAGCATATGTTCTGGAGCTTAACTGCGGTCTCACAAGCATGTCAAACTCGTGGCCAGCAGGCCACATGCCTTGAGGCTGCAAGGTTGACATGCTTGGAGGGCAATCTACCAAATCTCTAATGGTCTCAGTTTCCTCATATGTAAAGTGGTGCTGCTGCTGATTATCTGACCTCAGATGTGGTGTGATGACTAAATGAGACAATACAAGTCAAGTGTGCAATATAGTGTCTGCCAAAGAATATGTGCTCAATAAATAATCGCTGTTGAAATTAATGGTGATAAAGGAAAAGAGTAGAATTTTAATGGAATTCAGAAAGTCCTGGTTGTCCCACTGAAAACCTTCCTGTTACAGTTTTGACCCAGTGCCTCCTACAAAAGTGGAGATATTGCCTCAAAGTGAAATGTGTTGTTTGCCCACAGCCTTCTCTTCTCCACACCCTTTGTCCCATCTCATTACCTCTCCTCCTGGGACACACGGGAACAAAGGGCACACAAACAAGCCAGTAAGGAGTAGAGCAGAGGGTGTTCCCTCTCAGCCTTTTCTTCTCTCCTGATCATTTTGCTCTTGTCTGTGCTCCTTGATTCTTTCAGGTGTGTGCTCCGTGAGTCAGCCAGCCATCGACTACCTGCTGAGCCACGGCACTGGCAACCTTGTGGGCATTGTAGTGGGAGGGGTGGGTGAGGCCTTGCAAAGTGTGCCCAACACCACCACCCTCATCCTCCAGAAGCGCAAAGGGTTTGTGCGCACTGCCCTCCAGCATGGGTAGGTGTTCCTCCCAGGGCAAGGGTGGGTGGCCTTCTCTGAGCAGCATGCCCTGATAAGCAATGCCAAGATAAATGAGACATGACTCTTGCTCTCGTTGAACTTACTAGTGAGTAGGGGAGATGGTTATAGAATTTCAAAAAGATTCAGGTCAGATACTCTTTCTGAGCTAACTGGACGTTGTCCCAGCAAGCCAAAGCACAAATCCAGATTCATTATGAGGGGAATTGGCTAGAGCTGCCCTGGTATATAAAGGACTCCTACATTATCTCTATCAACATCAATATCTACATTTTCCCTTAATGTTAAGTGCAAGAGGTAGTACAGTATGGTCAGTATGCACCAGGATCTGGAGTCAGGGGCCTGATTTAAAATCCTGGCTCCATGACTTACCCTCCACTCTGGAACAGCTTACTTAACTATTCTGAGCCTTCATGTTTTCATGTTTATAACGTGGCTACTAATAATTGTATCTACTTCATTGGATTATTGTGGGGTTTGAATGAATTCATGTTCATAAAACACTGACCATGTGCCTGGCACACAGTAAGCGATAGATACACATTAGTCACACTGACATAGGAGAAAAGAGAGGAGATAAGGAGCTGGAGCTGTGGGGTGTCCCACCAGATCAGCAGGCAGACACACTGAACACAGGAACAATTGTCCTACTACAGACTCAGAAAAGAGGGAAGCATTTCTTCTAATGACCTGGCCTGAGTGGTCTGTTGATTAGTTTGGAGCAAATGTAGGGGGATAGTGTTCTGAGCTCAGAGGAAGGAGTCCTGGGGTCCTAGTCCAGGTCCTGCCACTCACTGAGTGACCTTCCCACTCCTGAACCTGGGCTTCTGGATCTGGAAGGTAACGAAAATAACCCCCCACTGTGTCCTTCACTATCTCTGCTATGAAGAGCCAGTAAGGTAACATAGGTCAGAGTGCTGAGAGATTACTATTAGTAACTCACAAAGATTTGTATAAGAGAGATTGTGTTCTCTTTACGCTTCTCTCACAGGAAGACTTAAGGAGCCTGATTCCCTACCTGGGGCACTGTCAGGGTGGATTCCCATGGCCTATGAGAAGGGAACAACTTTTCTCTGCACTAATCCAAAGACCCAAGGACAGAATATGTTATGCATAGTCTCTGTGGGTGAGAGGCATATTGTATAGACACATCTGTGCAAAATTATTGTCATCTCTGTGCATCCTACTAGTAGAAACAGTGTCAGCTATTCCCCTCCCTGACTCCTCCTGGAAGCTTTTATTTGCACTATGTGGGTCTCTGGGGATCTCTGCCCAAACTATTCACTCTTCCCTGCACCCCCATATTTTTCCCTTGTAATCCTGGCCCAGATATAGCACTTTCACTGGCCTTGAAAATTCCAGGACAAGAGACACTAAGGAGCCCTGTTTAGTGCAAGAAGAGATACTTTATGCCACAGGGATTTCATAATGGAGGGGGGCCTAGCCATGAACAAGTGTTTTTCCTGGGTGGTTTCCACTCTAGACTGTATCTGAGAAATAAATTGGGGTTTTCCTACAGGGCTCATCTGGTCCCTACCTTTACTTTTGGAGAAACGGAGGTGTATGAGCAGGTGTTGTACCAGAAGGACAGCTGGATGTATAAGTTTCAGAGCTGTTTCCGCCGTCTCTTTGGTTTCTATTTTTGTGTCTTCTACGGACGAGGCTTCAGCAGAGGCTCTGCTGGGCTCCTGCCATACCCGCTGCCTATCACCACTGTGGGTGAGTGCTGGTCTCAGCCCAAGGGCACCTCAGCTCTTTCTCAACTTCCACCTGAACCCTGACTGCCCTGCCCCCACCAAAGAAGAGGGCAGTAGAGGGGGAGAAGCTGGGAGTTAATTTGAAATGTGAGAGGATCGGGCCCAGGTAGAAAGAAGGAGGTTTACGGAACCCAATATTCTAACACTTGTCCTTTCTCCTTTCTGATGTCTCTTGGCAGTCGGGGAGCCTCTGCCAGTGCCCAAGATTGAGAAGCCGAGCCAGGAGGTAGTGGACAAATACCACACACTCTATATGGAAGCCCTGCACAAACTGTTTGACCAGCACAAGACCCTGTTGGGCTGCTCAAAGACTCAAAAGCTGCTTTTCTTGTGACTGAAGAGACTGTGCCTTGAAGAGGAGACTCATTTGCTACTACCCAAAAGTGGGAAAAGGAAGATGAAGAAGGGCTATGTGTGGTCAGGGAGGGCATCCGGAATTCCTTTCTTGGCACAGAGTCCTTGTAATTGCTGTCCCTGAGTTGCTTCACTCAGTCATTACTCAGATGGAGCCATCCTGAGGCCCCTCAGGCCCAGACACGCATGCTCCCTGCTGGGCTCCCTACTGGCTTTCCTCTCTGAGGCCAACCTCTCAGGGCCTGGAGGGCTCAAGTGACTGCCAAGCAGCCTGAGTAGCCACCACTCTAGTTGCTATTGTTGTTGTCTTCGTGCATTTTTAAAATTGACATATATTTTGCATCCCATAAATTTAATCTAGTTTAAGTATGAAATTCAGTATTTAGTATATTCACAGAGTTCTGCAACCACTACCACTATCTGATTTTAGAGCATTTTTCAGGACCCCCCTAAAAAATAAATCCAGTTCACATTACCCATCACTCCTCATTCCCGCATCTCACCCATACCCTGGCAACCACTAATCCACTTTCTGTCTCTGGATTTGTCAATTTTGGACATGTCATATAATGGAATCATAGAATATGTGGTCTTTTATGTCTGGCTTCTTTCATTTATCATAATGTTTTCCAGGTTCACCATTGTTGTAGCATGTATCAGTACTTCATTTCTTTTTGTGGCTGAATAATAATATTTCATTGTACATATACACCACTTTTTTTATCCATTCATTGGCTGATGGACTTTTTGGGTTGTTTCCAGTTTTTGGCTATTATGAATAATGTTGCTATAAACATTCATGTACATTTGTGAGTTAAACTGCTGTCTCCAAATATCAAGGCTTACCTTATGTCCACACCACTGAGCTAACAAGCACACCTTTAGATAGATCAAAGGCATCTTATTTAGGGTTTGTTTTTTTCAGTCATCAGAGGTATTTCACATAGGTCATTTTGTCTTCATTTTGTTCTAACACCATAATCCCAAGGTATTTGCTACCTTCCTAGGAGTCTATTACAGGGGATCCACTTTATATCTTTATTTTAAATCCTTAAGTTTTTCTTAAAGCTGTATTCTGAGAATTTTAAAAGAGTAAATAAAAACACAGATATCTCTTCTATTTTTATTTTTATTGAATTTATTGGGATGACATTGGTTAATAAAATTATATAGGTTTCAGATGTACAATTCTATAATTCATCATCTGTATAGTATGGGTGCTCACCACCCCAAGTCAAGTTTCCTTCCATCACCATTTATCACCCTTATAGCTTTTTCTATCTCCTCCCACTCCCACGATGTCTCTTCTTTCACAAGGCAATCCTCAAATGACCCATTTACTAGTAAAAACAGAAAAGAAAATTTAACAAAAGTTAAAAGACCATTTAGAAATTCATACAACTCAATAGCAAAGACAAAAACAAAACACAACAACACAAAAAACAAATGATTCAATTTAAAAATGGGGTAGAGGACCTGAATAAACATTTTTCCAAAGAAGACATACAAATGGCCAACAGGTACATTAAAAAATGCTCAACTTCACTAATAATTAGGAAAATGAAAATTAAAATCACAATGATATATCACCTCACACTTGTTAGAATGGCTATTATCAAAACAACAAAAGATAAGTGTTGGCGATGATGTGGAGAAAAGGAAAGCCTTGTGAACGGTTGGTGGAATTATAAATCGGTATAGCCACTAGGGGAAGCAGTATGAAAATTCCTTAAAATTAAATATGGAACTGCCATTTGACCCAGTGACCCCACTTCTAGAAATATATCCTAAGAAACCCGAAACACCAATCAAAAAGAATGTATGCACCTCTGTATTCATAGCAGCACAATTTACAATAGCTAAGATCTGGAAACAACCCAAGTGCTCCTCAGTAGATAAGTGGATTAAAAAGCTGGGGTACATGGAAAACTATGCAGCTGTGTAAAAGAAGGATCTCTTGCAAGGGTCAGTGGTTGAGTGTCAACCTATGAACCAGGAGGTCACGGTTCAATTCCCGGTCAGGGCACATGTCTGGGTTGCAGGTTTGATCCCCAGTGTGGGGCATGCAGGAGGAAGCCAATCAATGATTCTCTCTCATCATTGATGTCTCTATCTCTCTCTCTCCCTCGCCTTTCCTCTCTGAAATATATATCTTACCCTTTGACACAGCATGGAGCAACCTGAAGAATATTATGCTAAGCGAAATAAGCCAGTCAGAGAAAGACAAGTATCACATGATCTCACTCATATGTGGAATCTAATCAACAAAATAAACTGACGAACAAAATGGAACCAGAGACATAGAAGCATGGAACAGACTGTTGAATCTCAGTGGGGTGGTTGCATGGGTGGGAAGATATCTACCAAAGAACTTGTATGCATATATGCATATCGCATGGACATAGAATATAGTGTGGGGAATGCCAGGGCAGTTGGGTGTGTGCAAGAAGGGGCCAATGGGGCAAAGGGGGCATATGTAATACTTTCAACAATAAAATAAATAAAATTTAAAATAAATAATATTTAAGAGAAAAAATATAACTACCATATGATCCAGAAATCCCACATCTGGGTGTATATATGAAGGAAATGAAGTTACTACCTTAAAGAAATTTCTGCACCTGTATGTTCATTGTAACACTATTCACAATAGCCAATACACGGAAACAACCTAAGTGTCCTTTGAAAGATGAATGGTTAAAGAAGATGTGAAATAAGACAAAGAAAGACAAAAGCTGTATGATCTCACTTATATGTAGAATCTAAAAATAAAAAGCCAAACTCATAAAAACAGAGTATAAAGTGACAGTTGCCAGGGGCTGAAGAATGAGGGAAATGGGAGATGGTGGTCAAAGAGTACAAACTTCCAGTCATAAGATTAACAATTTCTGGGTATCTAATGTACAGCATGGTGATTATAATAAACTACAATGTACTATATACTTTCAAATTACTAAGAGAATATATCTTAAATGGTCTCACCACAAAAAAAATTGTAATTATGTGAGGTGATGGTTGTGTTAACTAACCTTACTGGGGTAAACATTTTGCAATATATCTATATACCAAATCATCATGTTGTACACCTTAAACTTACACAATGTTATATGTCAATTATATCTCAATAAAGCTGGATAATTTAGATTAGCATTTTTTCCTTTCCTTAAGCCTTAAATATTAGGTTTTGGTGGGATCCCACCCTCTTCTCTAAGTTTTACACTGTTTCAGGTCTGAAATATCTACTTCTAACCCAGATTTCCCTTATACATAATTTCCCTCAAAACCACTATATCCAACTTACCAATCTCCAGTAAGCACTTTAACTTCAACATACCTAATATCTGGTGAACAATCACCCCCTTTCTAACCTCACATTTTGACACCAAGTTCTATCAATTTTACCACTTTAATATTAATACAACCTCTTTTTTTTCTCCACTGTCACACCTATTGAAAGACTTACCCAGAATTTCCAAAACTACAACTAAAAGACAGAATGTCTATCACCCAGAACCACGGGAAAGCTGGCTGAGCGGAACCTCTACAACTAGACCGAAAGAGACGGGAGCAATCAGGGCACAAACGCTGAAAAACTGAGGTACAGGGGAGTGCGCGCGGGATACGAACTGGCGGCGGAGCCCAGCTGGAGGCAGGTGTTGCTTTTCTCAATCTGAATAGAGACAAGCCCCCAATCTCTCTGAAATCCAGTTTCTGGCAAGAGACTGGGCTGTCTGCCAGTGGGTCGGAGAGTGAGGGTGGCTTACTAGCAGAGCTGCGTGGAGGTAGAATTGTTGGCTGCACTGGGGCGCGAGACTGCAGGGACACGGTTGCGGGGACGCGGTTGGAGGCGGCTGCCAGCCATTGCTGTTGGCCACGCCCTAGCCTAATGATGCCCTGAGACTCCGGCCTGCACAATTTACAAACACACCCAAGCTCCTAGCAGTGGATTTTGCATATGAATGGCCTTCTCTATTGCAATTTAAACTAGTAAACTTGCAACCAGTACAGACAGCTCCAAGGCCTCCAAACTCCAAGCAGGGAGGAGAAGATGCCAGTTCTCGCTGTAGCTCCTGCAGGGTAGCCTCAGACAGCAGCTGAACTAGCCAATGCACCTAGTGGTCAGCGTCAGACACCAGATTTCAACTCCTCACATCCATAAGTGACACATTCGGGAGGCGGACTCAGTGAGCACCAAAGCCCCACTCAAACAAGCCCTGTACCACAAGCGTGTCTCCAGCGCAGCAGCGCTTCCATTATAGACACAGCAGGTCCTCACAGCCAATTGGCCTGGAGATCAATTCCTCCCAGTGTACCAACAGCAATCAAGGCTTTTAACTACACCAAGACTTTCCACTCAGCCCACAAAGGGGTGTACCAAGAGCGACCACCTAGGGTGATTGGAGAAGCTGAGCTACCGGCCCCTATAGGTCACTGACCACACAAAGCCACTCCATCAACACAGGGAGGCAGCCAAAATCCAGAGACACCAAAGTATGTCACGAATAGAAGAAATGGAGGAAAGTAAACTAATGGACGACACAGTGTTCAGAACCACATTTATAAGGTTACTCAAGAATCTTCTAAAAACCGCTGAGAAACTTGAAGAGACCTTCAAGGACCTTAATGAGAATACCAAAAAAAATGGAAAAGGACCAGTCAGAAATTATGCATACATTGTCTGAAATAAAGAATATACACAAACTCAACTGTAGACCACCGTACCCCAAGAGTCAAACCAAAGATCTGGAATATGAGGAAGCAAAAAACACCCAACCAGAGAGGCGGAAAGAAAGAAGAATCCAAAAGTGTGAGGATAGCCTAAGGAGCCTCTGGGATGGCTTTAAGCATACCAACATCAGAATTTTGGGGGTGCCAGAAGAAGAGAGAGAGTAAGATACTGAAAACCTATTTGAAGAAATAATGTCAGAAAACTTCCCCCACCTGGTGAAAGAAATAGACTTATAAGTTCAGGAAGTGCACAGAACCCCAAACAAGAGGAATCCAAAGAGGACCACACCAAGACACATCATAATTAAAATGCCAAGGGCAAAAGACAAAGAGAGAATCTTGAAAGCAGCAAGAGAAAAACAGTTAGTTACCTACAAGGGAGTACCCATACGACTGTCAGCTGATTTCTCAACAGAAACTATGCAGGCCAGACGGGAGTGGCAAGAAATATTCAAAGTGATGAATAGCAAGAACCTACAACCAAGATTACTCTACCCAGCAAAGCTATCATTCAGAATTAAAGGTCAGACGAAGAGCTTCACAGACAAGAAAAAGCTAAAGGAGTTCATCACCACCAAACCAGGATTACATGAAATGCTGAAGGGTATTCTTTAAGAAGAGGAAGAAGAAAAAAAAGGTAAAGGTAAAAATTATTAACAACAAAAAGACATCAAATACATACCTACCAACAAATGAATCTAAAAATCAAGTGAATAAAAAATCTGAAGAACAGAATGGACTGGTGAATACAATAGAATCAGGGACATAGAAAGGGAAGGGATGGACAATTATCAGGGGGAAGGGGGTCTGAGGGGTGCCGGAAGAGATTAGACAAAAATCTTACACCTATGGATGAAAACAGTGGCGGGGGTAAGGGCATGGGGTAGGGTGGGGAATCAGATGGAGGGGAGCTATGGGGGGGGGGGGGAAAGAGGAACACCTGTAATAATCTGAACAATAAAGATTTATTTTTTTAAAAAAAGAAAGAAAGACTTCGCCAATTTCCTAGACTACTGCCACTCCCTCTAGTAAAGTCCTCTGTAATCAATCCATTCATCATACTGCCAACAGGATGCTATTTCTAAATCTTAAGTCTGACTTGTTAGTCCTCTGCTTAAAATCCTTTATTGATCCTACAATGCTTCTACCACCATATCCTAAATTATGTTCTGGATACTACTTATATTCCAAAGATGTTAATGAACATTGCACAGAAAAATGGCTCTGTGGTTAAAAACTATAGGGATATGCTGGATTAAACCAAGTTATATAGATGTATTTACTGAAATATTTTGAGAGTCTTTACTACACTAATGGGCACTGTGACTATATAAGAGGGAGTATTTAGCATTTCCCAAACTTATCTGACAATGTAACACTTGCTTTAAATAATGCATATTACCATCTCATGTAACATTTAGGGTTCCTCTAAATATAGTCTTAGAAATGCTGGTCTTGGAAATATAGGATAAAGTTCAAACTCCTTACCATGGCAGAGAAGGCTGCTGGTAATACAGGGAAAGTGGCTGATTTAACTTTGGTACCCATCAGTGTTATCAGTGGAAGTGGGATATTCTTTCCCCCACTAAGTTCTGGGGGTGGAGTCCTTACGATATTTGAGAAAAAAAATTTTGGAGACTCACATGGGAAGATGAGTGATTTTTATTTGCATGGAATTACATTTCTGTGTTTTTAAAGTCCCATTTCTCTGAATCCAGTCCTGGAAGAAGTGCAGCTGGGGATCCAGTAGAACTAAAATCAGAGGCAGTGTCTAGAATTTCCATTCCATGTTGTAGCCAGGTCCAGTTCAGCATCAAACCATTGTGTATGGGAAGCTAAGAGGGTGTGCCCCCTGCAACAAAAGTCCCAAGAAAACCAAGAGCACAAGAGAGAGAACTCCTTTGTTTAGGGGATTAAATATCTCAAATTTTCCTGTGTTTGCAGTGGCCATCCCTACTCTAGCCAATGACCTGTTCCCAGATATGACTGGGAGCAAGCATCTTCGCTAGTCTCCCCAACTTTACTAGAAATGCATTTATTCTCCCCTGTCCAGTCCCTTCCACCAGGGATCTTCAGAGAATGGATTGGTAGCTCCATGGGGAGCTGTAGTTTCCTGGCAAAGCTGCCCAAATGACATGCCTATAATATTTGGCTTTTCCTTTGCTCCTTTCCTATTATTAATAACTAGGTTAATTACAATGGTCCTACCTTGGTAGGAGTCATTGGGGCTGGGTTGAGGCCTCATAAGGGGTGACCAGAAAATAACTGAATAAAAGGGGAATTGCAATGAATTGTTCTGACATGTTTAACTTGCTCAGGAAGGGGAAATGAAAGCAAAATTTTTTCCAGAAAAGAGTCTGAAGGGAACACATGGGAACAAAGCTATAACTGAGAGAGTAAAAGAACAGATGGATTTCTATTTAAGCCACTGCTTTTCTTTTTTTAAATCGTTTTTGTTTTTCAATTATAGTTGGCATACAATATCACATTAGTGTCAGGCGTACACCCCAGTGATTAAAAGAAGCTGAGGACCAAATCAGCAAATTAGAAGACAAGGTAGAAAAAAAACACAATCAGAGCAACATTAGAAAAAAAATTTTTAAGCAGGAGGATAGTTTAAGGGAGCTTTGGGACAACATGAACAGAAAAATATTTGCATCATAGGGTTACCAGAAGGAGAAGAATGCGAGCAAGGAATAGAGAACCTATTTGAGGAAATAATGACAGAAAACTTCCCTAAACTGGTGAAGGAAAAGTCACTCAAGTTCAGGAAATCCAGGGAGTCCCAATCAAGATGAACCTAAAACGTCCCATATCTAGACACATCATAATTAAAATGGCAAACATTAAAGACAAAGAAAGAATCTTAAAGGCAGCAAGAGAGAGACAAAAACTTACCTACAAGGGAGCTCCCATTAGAATGTCAGCTGATTTCTCTATAAAAACACTTCAGGCCAGAAGGGAATGGCATGAAGTATACAAAGTGATAAAAAGCAAGTGACTGAATCCAAGACTACTCTATCTGGCAAGGCTATCATTCAAACTTGAAGGTTAAATAAAGAGCTTCCCAGATTTTTTTAAAAGGCTAAAGGACTTTATTACCACCAAACCAGCACTGCAAGAAATGCTAAAGGGACTGGTGTATGAAGAAGAAGAAGAAACAGAGAAAGAGAGGAACATAGGCATAAAGAATAAAAATGGCAATAAATACATAGCTATCAATAATAACCTTAAATGTAAGTGGCTTAAATGCTCCAATCAAAAGACATGGTATAGCTGAATGGATAAAAAAACATGACCCATATATATGCTGTCTACAAGAGACCCACCTCAGAACAAAAAACACACACATGATGAAAGTGAAGGGATGGGAAAAATTTTTCATGCAAATGGAAAATTAAAAAAAGCTGGGGTAGCAATACTCATATCTGACAAAACAGACTTCAAAATGAAAGCCATCACAAGAGATAATGAAGGCCACCTCGTAATACTAAAGGGATCGATACAACAAGAAGATACAACCCTGGTAACCATACATGCACCCAGCATAGGAGCACCTAAATATATAAAAAATACTTCAGGGAATGATCCACAACAATACAATCATAGTAGGGGACTTTAACACCCCACTGACATCCATGGATAGATCGTCTAGACAAAAAAAAAATCAACAAGGAATGTGGAATCTCAGAGGAAGGCTGGGGAGGGTGGGTGGGTGGGAGGTAATCAGCCCAAGACCTTGTATGCATATATACATAACCCATGGACACAGACAATAGGGTGCTGAAGGCCTGGGTGGGAGGGGAGGGTGAGGCAAGGGGGCTGGAGGGGGCCAATGGGGGAAAAGGGGAGACATATGTAATACTTTCAACAATAAATAATTATTTTTTTAAATCAACAAGGAAAGAGTGATCCTAACCTATACTAGTATACTAGATCAGATGGAATTAATTGACATTTACAGAACATTTCATCACAAAGCTGCAAAATATACATTCTTCTCAAGTACACGTGGGTCATTCTCATAGACCACATGTTAGGACACAAAGTCTCTATAAGATCAACAAGATTGAAATCATATCAAGCATCTTCTCAGATCACAATGGCATGAAACTAGAAATCAACTACAATAAAACACTCAAAAGCATTTAAACACATAGAGGCTAAATAGCATGTTATTAAGCAATGAATGGGTTGCCAATGAGATCAAGGAAAAAAATTAAAACCTTCCTGGAAACAAAGAAAATGAATACACAACAACCTCAAATCTATGGGACACAGTGAAAGCAGTCCTGAGAGGGAAGTTCATAGCACTACAGGCCTACCTCAAAAAACAAAAACAAACAAAAAAAGAACAACAAGAAAAATTTATAAGAAACTAACTAACCCAACAATTTAAAGAATTAGAAAGAGAATAACAAGAAAAGCCCAGAGTAAGTAGAAGGAAGGAAATAATAAAGAGTGGAAATAAATGCCATATAGACTAAAAATAACACAGTATAAAATATCAATGAAACCAAGAGCTGGTTCTTTGAAAAGATAAACAATATTGATGGCCTTAGCCGGTTTGTCTCAGTGGATAGAGCGTCGGCCAGCGAACTGAAAGGTCCCAGGTTCGATTCCGGTCAAGGGCACATGCCTAGGTTGTGGGCTCTATCCCCAGTGGGGGACTTGCAGGAGGCAGCCGATCTATGATTCTCTCCCATCATGGATGTTTCTATCTCTCTCTCCCTCTTCCTTCCTCTCGGAAATCAATAAAAATATATATATATTTAAAATATATATTGATGAAACTTTAGCCAGACTCATTAAGAAACAAAGAGAGAGGACCCAGCCTTAACCAGTTTGGCTCAGTTGATAGAGCGTCGACCTGCGGACTGAATGGTCCCAGGTTAGATTCCAGTCAAGGGCATGTACCTTGGTTGCGGGCACATCCCCAGTAGGGAGTGTGAAGGAGGCAGCTGATAGATGTTTCTCTCTCATCGATGTTTCTAATTCTCTATCCCTCTCCCTTCCTCTCTATAAAAAAAATCAATAAAATATTTTTTTTTAAAAGAGAGAGTACCCAAATAAATAAAACAAGAAACAAAAGAGGTGAAGTAACAACTGACACCACAGAAATACAAAGGATTTTAATAAAATACTATGAACAACTATATGCCAAAAAGCTGGAAATCCTGGATGAAATGGAAAAATTCCTAGAAAAAGTACAATCTTCCAAAATTGAATAAGGAAGAATCAGAAAACCTGAATAGGCCAGTAACAACTGATGAAATTGAAACAGTAATAATAATTTTAAAAAACTCCGTGGAAGGTAATCAACCAAAGACCTTGAATGCATATATGTGTCCTTGTATAACCCATGGACACAGAAAATAGGGTGCTGAAGGCCTGGGGCTGGAGGGAGTCAAGGGGAGGGGAAGAGGGACATATATAATGCTTTCAACAATAAAGAATTATTTAAAAAAAGAAAAACTCCCAGCAAATAAAAACTGTGGTCCAGATGGCTTCACAGGGAAGTTTTACTAAACATTCAAGGAAGAACTAGTACCTATCCTCCTAAAACTATTCCAAAAAATCCAAGAAGAAGGAACACTTCCAAGTTATTTTTACAAGACCAGCATTATCCTAATTCCAAAATCAGATAAAGACACTACAAAGAAGGAGAAGTACAGTATAGGCCAATAACCCTGATGAACATTGATGAAAAAATCCTCAACAAAATATCAGAAAATTGACCCAGCAATATATTAAAAAGATCGTACACCATAACCAAGTGGTATTTATTCCAGGAATGGAAGGCTGGTGCAATATTCACAAATCAATAAATGTGATACATCACATAAACAAACTGAAAGACAAATATCACATGATCATATCAATAGATACAGAAAAAGCATTTGACAGAATCCAACAACCATTTTTGATAAAAACTCTCAACAAAGTGGAAATAGAGGGAGTATATCTCAACATAATAAGGGCCATATATGACAAACTTACAGCGAACATCATACTCAATGGGCAAAAACTAAAACCATTTCCCTTAAGAACAAGAACAAATCAGGGATGTCCAATTTCACCACTCTTCTTTTTAAATTAGACTTCATTGTTGAGATTATTACAGATGTCCCTCTTTTACTCCCATAGCTCCCCTCCACCCAATTCCCACCCCACCCTAGGCCCTGGCATTTAAACACATAGAGGCTAATTATTGTCTGTGTCCATAGGTAATGTATACATGCATATAAGCTCTTTGTATAATCTCTTCCCACACACCCCCGCACCCCTTTCCCTCTGAGAATCGTCAATCTGTTCCATTTCCATGCCCCTAATTCTATTCCATTCACCAGTTTTTCAGTTCATCAGATTTTTTATTCATTTGATTTTTAGATTCACTTGTTGATAGATTATGTATTTGTTGTCACTTTGTTGTTCATATTTTTTATCTTTGCCTTTTTCTTCTTCTTTCTCTTCTTAAAGAATACCCTTCGGAATTTCATATAATACTGGTTTGGTGGTGATGAACTCCGTTAGCTATTTCTTGTCTGTGAAGCTCTTTATCTAACCTTCAATTCTAAATGATAGATTTGCTGGGTAGAGTAATCTTGGTTGTAGGTTCTTGCTATTCATCACTTTGAATATTTCTTACCACTCCTTAGTTTCCATTAAGAAATCAGCTGACAGTTGTATGGGCACTCCCTTGTAGGTAACTAACTGTTTTTCTCTTATTGCTTTTAAGATTTTCTGTCTTTTGCCCTTGGCATTTTAATTATGATGTGTCTTGGTGTGATCCTCTTTGGATTCCTCTTGTTTGGGGTTCTCTGTGCTTCCTGGACTTGTAAATCTATTTCACCAGGTAGGGGAAGTTTTCTGTCATTATTTCTTCAAATAGGTTTTTAGTATCTTGCTCTCTCTCTTCTTCTGGCACCCCCATAATTCGAATGTTGGTACGCTTGAAGTTGTCCCAGAGGCTCCTTACACTATCTTCATATTTTTGCATTCTTTTTTTCCCTCTTCTGGTTGGGTGTTTTTTGCTTCCTCATATTTCAAATCATTGATTTGATTCTCGGGATGCTCTGGTCTACTGTTGAATCCCTGTACATTATTCTTTATTTCAGTCAGTGTATGCTTAATTTCTGACTGGTCCTTTGCCATTTTTTTGGCATTCTCACTAAGATCCTTGAAGGTCTCACTAAGTTCCTTGGAGGTTTCTAGAAGATTCTTGAGTAACCTTATAACTGTGGTTTTGAACTCTATATCCAATATTTTGCTTTCATTCATTTCTTTCATTTGTGACTTGTTTCTTTGTCTCCACATTTTGGCTGCTTCCCTGTGTTTGTTTCTATGTACTGGGTAGCTGCTAAGTCTCCTTGAGTTGATAGAGTGGCCTTGTGTAGTAGGTGTCCTATAGGGCCCAGTGGCTCAGCCTCCCCAATCACCTGAGGTGGACACTCTTGGTGCACCCCTTTGTGGGCTGTGTGCACAGTTTTGTTGTAGTTGAGCCTTGATTGCTGTTGGTGTCACTGAGAGGAACTGACCTCCAGGCCAATTGGCTGTGGGGACCAGCTGTGACTACAATGGGAGAGATGTTGTGCAAGAGACACCCTTGTGGCAGGATTTGCTTCAGTAGGGCTTTAGTGCTCACTGAGTCTGCCCCTTGAGTGTGTCTCTTATGTATGTGAAGAGTTGTAATCTGGTATGGTCTCACACTGACCACTGGGTACACTGGCTCTTGGGTCTCCAGGGAGGTGCAAAGTCAGCCACTGCCTGGGGCTATCTAGCAGGAGCTACAGAGAGCTCTGCAGATTCCTCCTCTTTGTATCAGGTTTGGCAGTGCCCAGATGAGACCCAGCTGTGAAGCAAGGCAGGCTGGTGCTGATGCCGGTTCTTGGGCCTTTTATTGATAGGTTTGGGGCTCCCTGACCCAGCTGAAGCTTGTTTGACAGAGTTTTAGCCTGAGAAAGGACAGACCATTCATATGCAAAAGCCACTGTGCACAGCTTGGGTGGGGTTGTAAATTGAGTGGGGCGGGATCTCAGGGAATCACCAGGGTGGAGCAAACAGAAATGGCTGCCAGTCAGCCCTGTACCAGGGAGGTCCCAGCATGGGAACAATGACCACTGCAAGCACCTCTGTCTGGAAGAAAGCGCCAGTTCCTTCCCTGATGCCAGACAGTCCAGTTTCTCCCTGTATGTGTCTAGGTCCCCCAGAGCCTCGTCCAACACTGGAGCTCAGAGGAAGTGGGAGTTTGCAAATTCAGTTTGTGGTGCCAGCCTTTTAAGAGGAGCAGCTGAGTCTCTAGCAACCTGTGTCACTCAGCCCCAATCTTCACTTTTTTTTACAGTCTGTAATTCTTACAACCCATAGGGACTTCTTTCCCCAGTGCTGGAACCCTGGGCTGGGGGGCTGGTGTGGGGCTGGGACCCCTTGCTCCTCCAGGCAGCTTCTGCAGAGGCAATCTGCCTCCTTATTTAAAAAAGCAGCACAACTGGGTGCCGGACCAGCCCATTCTGCACCTCCGCATCTCCTACCAGTCTCAATGTGCTTTCTTATTTACCTTTCTAGTTGTAGTACTTCCACTCAGCCAGCTTTCCCACAGTTCTGGATGATAGTTGTTCTGTATTTTAGTTGTAATTTTGATGTGGTTGTGGGAGCCCTAACCTATGCCACCATCTTCTCAGTACATCAGCTTTCACCACTCTTATTCAAACAGTACTAGAAGTCCTAGCCACAGCAATCAGACAAGAAGAAGAAATAAAAGGCATCCAAATTGGAAAGGAGGAAGTAAAACTGTCATTATTCACAGAAATTACATGACATTGTACATAGAAAACCCTAAAGACTCCATCAAAAAACTACTAGATTTTATAAATGAATTTGGCAATGGAGCAGGATACAAAATTAACACCCAGAAATTGATGGCATTTTTATACATCAATAGTGAACTCTCAGAAATAGAAACAAAAAAAATCCCTTCTACAATTGCAACAAAAGAATTAAGATACTTAGGAATGAACTTAACCAAGGAGATAAAAGACCTCTACTAAATAAAAAACTACAGGACATTGAAAAAGAGATAGAGAAAGATATAAACAAGTGGAAGAATATACTGTGTTCATGCATTAGTAGAGTTAATATTAAAATGTCCATACCTTTCAGAGTGATCTATAGATTCAATGCAATCCCTATCAAAATACCAACAACATATTTCACAGATCTAGAATAATTACTCCAAAAATTTATATGAAAACCCAAATGATCCCAAATAGCCACAGAAATCTTTTTTTAATTTAATAAATCTTTATTGTTCAGATTATTACAATTGTTTCTCCTTTTTTTCCCCCATATCTCCCCTCCACCCGGTTCCCACCCCCCCCCCTCTGCCCTTACCTCCCCTCCACCACTGTCCTCATCCATAGGTGTATGATTTTGTCTAGTCTCTTCCCGTATCCCCCACACAGACACCCCTTTCCCCCTAATAATTATCAATCCACTCCGATTCTATGCCCCTGATTCTATTATGTTCACCAGTTTATTCTGTTCTTCAGATTTTTAATTCACTTGACTTTTAGATTCACTTGTTGATAGGTATGTATTTGTTGTTCATAATTTTTATCTTTACCTTTTTCTTCTTTTTCCTCTTTTTAAATAATACTTTTCAGCTTTTCATATAATACTGGTTTGGTGGTGATGAACTCCTTTAGCTTTTTCTTATCTTTGAAGCTCTTTATCTATCCTTCAATTCTGAATGATAATTTTGCTGGGTAGAGTAGTCTTGGTTGTAGGTTCTTGCTATTCATCACTTTGAATATTTCTTGCCACTCCCGTCTGGCCTGCATAGTTTCTGTTGAGAAATCAGCTGATAATCGTATGGGTGCTCTCTTGTAGGTAACTAACTGTTTTTCTCTTGCTGCTTTCAAGATTCTCACTTTGTCTTTTGCACTAGGCATTTTAATTATGATGTGTCTTGGTGTGGTCCTCTTTGGATTCCTTTTATTTGGGGTTCTGTGTGCTTCCTGGACTTATAAGTCTATTTCTTTCACCAGGTGGGGGAAGTTTTCGGTCATTATTTCTTCAAATAGATTTTCAGTGTCTTGCTCTCTCTCTTCTTCTGGCACCCCCATAATTCTGATGTTGGTATGCTTGAAGTTGTCCCAGAGGCTTCTTATTCTATCTTCTACTTTCTGAATTCTCTTCTCTTCTTGTTTTTCTGGAGGTGTGTCCTTTTCCTCTTTGTATTCCAAATCTTTGACTTGATTCTTGCATTCCTCTAGTTTGCTGTTGGGTCTCTGTATAATATTTTTTTATTTCAGTCAGTGTATGTTTCATTTCTAGTTGGTCCTTTTTCATATCCTCAAGGGTCTCATTAAATTTATCGGCCTTTTCCATGAAATTCTTGAAAAACCTTATAACCGTGGTTTTGAACTCTATATCCATTCGTTTGTTCTCCTCCATTTCTTTTGATTGGGATCTGTTTCCTTGCCTCCTCATTTTCGCTGCTTCCCTGAGTTGGTAGGGTAGCTTTGTGTACTAGGTGTCCTATTGGTTTAATGGCTCAGCCTCCCAGTTACCTGAGGTGATGCTCTTGGTGCACCCCTTAGTGGACTGTGTGTTCAGCCTTGTTGTAGTTAAGTCTTGATTGTTGTTGGTGTCACTGGGAGGAATTGACCTCCAGGCCAATTGGCTGTGAGGACCCGCTGTGTCTATAAAGGAGGAATTGCTGTGCTGGAGACACGTTTATAGGGTGGGACTTGTTCCAGTAGGGCTTTGGCGCTCACTGAGTCTGCCTCTTGAATGTGTCCCTTATGAGAGTGGTTGAAATCTGGTGTCGTTTCACACCAACCACTAGATGCCCTAGTTTCTGGATCTCCAATGGGGTGCAGGTCAGCTACTGTCTGAGGCCCCCCAGCAGTAGCTACAGCAAGAACTAGTTTTCTCCTCTTTGCTTGAGTGGTTTTGGAGCAGGCTGACTGGAGTTTCAATTGATTTGGTTAAGCTTCCACAAGGCAGGCCATTTATATGCAAAAGCCGCTGTGGGGAGCCTGGGCGGGTTTGTAGAATGTGCGGGGCAGGGTCTCAGGGCCAGGCAGGGTGGCGTCTCAGGGCGTCACTAGGATAGGGTGTGGCAAACTGGCGATGGCTGCCGTCAGCCATCTCTGCCTTTCTGCGTTTCCCAGTCCCTGCGTCCCACGCTCCAGTGCAGTAAGCACTGATTGCTGGGCACACCTCGGCAAGAAAGTCACTCTCACTTTCCGACCTGATGGCCGAGAGTCTAGCTTCTCCCCATAGGCATCTGGGTCCCCCGCGTGTGCCCAGGAACTGGGTTTCAGAGTGATTGGGAGCTTGTCTCCCTTCAGGTTGAAAAAAAGCCACGCGCCCCGTTGTTCGCCACCATACCGCTACACGCGCCTCCGTACCTCAGCTTTTCCGCGTTTGTTCTCCTTTCTTTTTCCTTCTTAGTTGTAAATCTACCATTCATCCAGCTTTCCCCTGGTTCTGGGTGGTAGACATTTTGTCTTTTAGTTGTATTTTTGAAATTGTTGTGCGCGGTGGCAGCTTAGTTATTTAACTTTGCCACTATCTTGGTTCCTCCGCCACAGAAATCTTAATAAAGAAGAACAAAGTTGGAAGGATCACAATATCAGATATCAAGTTATACTACAACACCATTGTAATCAAAACAGCCTGGTAAGGGCACAAGAACCAGCATATATACCAATGGAACAAAACAGAGAACTAAAATGTTAACTCAAAGCATTATGCTCAATGAATATTTGACAAAGGAGGCAAAAGCATACAATGGAGTCAAGACGGTCTCTTCAATAAATGGTGTTAGGAAAATTAGACAGATACATGCAAAAAAATGAAACTAGACCATCAACTTACACCATACACAAAAAGAAACTCAAAATGGCTAAAGGACTTAAATATAAGATGGGAAACCATAAAAATCATAGAAGAAGCCATAGGTAGCAAAATAGCAGACATTTGTCGTAGCAATATCTTTACCAACACAACTCCTAGGGCAATGGAAACTAAGGAGAAAATACACAAATGGGACTACATCAAAATAAAAAGCTTCTGCACAGCAAAAGAAACCAACAAAACAACAAGAAATCCCACTGCATGGGAGAACATATTTGCCAATGTTATCTCCAATAAGGGTTTAATCTCCAAAATTTTTAGGGAACTCGTACAATCTAACAAAAGGAAGATAAACAATGCAATCAAAAAATGGGCAAAGGAACTAAATAGAAACTTTTTAAAAGAGGACCTACAGAAGGCCAGGAGACATATGAAAACATGCTCAAAGTCACTAATCATCCAAAAGATGCAAATCAAAACAACAATGGGATACCATCTCACACCTGTCAGAATGGCTATCATCTACAAATCAACAAATGACAAATGCTGGTGAGGATGCAGAGAAAAAGGAACCCTCGTGCACTGCTGGTAGGAATGCAAACTGGTGCAGCCACTGTGGAGAACAGTATGGAGTTTCCTCAAAAAATTAAAAGTGAAACTGCCATTTGACCCAGTGATCCCACTTCTAGGAATATATCCAAGAAACTAGAAACACCAATCTGAAAGGACATATACACCCCTATGTTCATAGCAGCACAATTTACCATAGCTAAGATTTGGAAACAGCCTAAATGTCCATCAGCAGATGAGTGGATTAGAAACGATGGTACATCTACACAATGGAATACTAAGTTGTGATATAAAAGAATGAATTATTACCATTTGCTATAGCATGGATGGAACTGGAGAGCATTATGCTAAGCGAAATAAGCCAGTCAGAAAAAGATAAATATCACATTATCTCACCCATTAATGGAATATAATGAACATCATAAACTGATGAATAGAAATAGATACAGAGACATAGAAGCATCAAACCGACTGTCAAACTACAGCGGGAAGGCAAGGGAGGGTTGCGGGGGGCGGGGGTGGGGTAAGAGATCAACCAAAGAATTTGTAGGCATGCATGTAAGGATAACCAATGGACACAGACACTGGGGGGGGGGGGAGGGGGCGAGGGCATGTGTGTGGGGGGGGGGTAGGGGGAGCCTGGGGGAGGTCAATGGGGGGAAAAGGAGACATATATACTACTATTTGTAATATTTTAAACAATAAAAATATTACACACACACACACACACACACACACACACATATATATATCCTATCTAATAATAGACAAATATGCAAATTGACCATACCTCCAACACGCCCACAAGCCACTCCCACCATCCAATCAGAGAGAACATGCAAATTAACCCAAACCAAGATGGTTACAGCCACAGAGAGCAAGGTTTCCTAGGTAACAGAGGAAGCCAAGCTTTCTGCCTGCCCTTGCCAGGTCTAAGCCTCCACTCAAGCTACAAAGTTTCAATTATAGAAGGTAAACAAATTCAAACAAATGGCGGCAGAATGGAGCTTGAGAGAGAAGGCCAGGGTTGCCGCCGGCAACAGGGGAAGCAAAGCTTTCCGCACACCCTGGCTGGGCCCACCTGCTTAAGGCAACAAAGTTTCAATTATAACCCCAAAACAAATGGCTGCCGGCCTCTGAGGGAGCCCCAGGCTTGGCTCCGCTCTAGGCTACAAAGTTTCAATTGTAGAAGGAAAATAAATTCCAGAATCCAGGGCCTCTGCTTGGGTTGCCAGGGGGCGTGGCCGGCCTGCAAACCACCACAGGCCCCTCGCTCAGGCCGCCCCACACCCCAAGGGAACCCCCACCTGATTCCAGACGCCCTTCAGGGCAAACCAGCTGGCCCCCACCCCTGTACCAGGCCTCTATCCTATCTAATAAAAGAGTAATCTGCAGATTGATCATAACTGCAACACACAATATCGCTGCCCCCATGTGGTCAAAGATCCTGCCCCCATGTGGACACAAGATGGCCACCACAAGATGGCCAGCAGGAGAGGGTAGTTGGGAGGCACTCGGCCTGCAAGGGAGGGCAGTTGAGAGGGACCAAGCCTGCAAGGGAGGGCAGTTGAGAGGGACCAAGCCTGCAAGGGAGGGCAGTTGGAGGTGACCAGGCCGGCAGAGGAGGGAAGTTGGGGGCAA
Source organism: Cnephaeus nilssonii (assembly GCF_951640355.1). Taxonomy (NCBI): domain Eukaryota; kingdom Metazoa; phylum Chordata; class Mammalia; order Chiroptera; family Vespertilionidae; genus Cnephaeus; species Cnephaeus nilssonii. Next base: position 47,868,283 of record NC_137071.1, read on the forward strand.
ACAGGCTGGCAGCAGAGTGGTTAGGGGGTGATCAGGCTGCAGGCAGAAGTGGTTAGGAGCAATCAGGAAGGCAGGCAGGCAAGCAGTTGGGAGCCAGCAGTCCTGGATTGTGAGAGGGATGTCCGACTGCCCGTTTAGGCCCGATCCCACTGGGCCTTGAGGGGTCCCATATTGGGGAGGGTACAGGCTGGGCTGAGGGACAACCCCCCTCCGTGCATGAATTTCGTGCACCGGGCCTCTAGTATATATATATATATATATATATATATATATATATATATATATATATATATATACTAGAGAGAGAGAACTCATACAACTTAACAAAAGGAATACAAAAAATCCAATAAAAAAAATAGGCAAAAGCCCTAAATAGACACTTCTCCACAGTAGACATAAAGAGGCCAAAAGGCATATGAAAAAATACTCAGTCACTAATCATTCGAGAGATGCAAATTAAAATGATAATGAGGTACTACCTTACACTTGCCAGAATGTCTATTATCAAAAAGTCAACAAGCAACAAGTGCTGGTGAAGATGTGGAGAAAAAGGAACCCTGGGAATGAAGACTGGTATTACCACTATGGAAAACTGTATGGAGTTTCCTCAAAAAATTAAAAATGGAAGTCCCATTTGACCCAGTGATCCCACTTCTAGGAATATATCCTAAGAAGACTGAAATACCAATCAGAAAGAATATATGCATCCCTATGTTCATACCAGCATTATTTACGATAGCTAAGATCTGAAAACAGCCCACATGTCCATCAGTAGATGAATAGATAAAAAAAGAACTGTGGTACATTTACACAATGGAATACTATGCAGCTGTAAAAAATAAAGATATATTACCTTTTGAGACAGTATGGAGAGACCCCAATATGATTATGCTAAGCTGAGAAAGACAAATATCACATGATCTCACTTATATGTTGAGTCTAATGAACACAATAAACTGATGAATAAAATAGAATCAGAGGCATAAAACACACTGACAAATCAGGGGGAAAGGTGTAGGGGGGGTAGAGATTAACCAAAGAACTAATATGCATATATGCATTGCCCATGAACACAGAAAATAAGGTGTTGAAGGCCTGAGTTGTGGTAAGAACCGTTTAGTAGGGTGCAAGGGGGAAAATGGGGGACATCTGTAATACTCTCAACAATAAAGATTTTTTTTAAAAGAGGAACTACCTCAGACTCCAGCAACCTCAGCCTCTTTCTTCAATCCACGCTGGTTTTTACAGCCAGAAGTTATGGGGACTTCTCTTCCTAGCAATGTAACCCTGGGATGGGGGCCTGGGATTGGGGCTGTAACTCCTCACTCCTCAGGGAAACCTCCACAGCCAAGATATCCTTCCTGATTTTTATCCACACATGGGTTTGTATGCATGGGTTTGTATGCATGCATATAAGGAAACCAGCTCATTCTGTGTTTCCACCCCTCCTAACATTATAAACATGATTTCTTTATATCCTTAGTTGTAGAACATCTGTTCAGCTAAATTTCAGGCAGTTCTGAATGATGGTTGTTCTGTAATTTAGTTCTAATTTTGCTGTGGTTATAGGAGTATTTGAGTACCATATTTACCTTCACTGCCATCTTGACTTGTTTTCTTATTAGCATCAGCTACTTGCTCCTTGTCAAAAATTCATCCTCCCATATCTTTTCTCCCCAACCTCACCCTCTCCCCAAGAGTGTAATCTCTTTTTATCTCTTTCCCTCCTCCTCCCCTATGAGTATTTTAAAGATACTCTAAAACTCTAAGGTTTTGTCTCATACTCTGAGTGTTACAGTGACTTTATATGTGGTGGTCATCAAGGGAACTAATCAGTAGGACTTAATCATGGAATGTAAAGGCAGGAAGAAACATTTCCAAAGAGTGGTCAGGATGGTGACCCTAATGGACCAAATAGCCAAGAGTCTGTCTAAGGTAATAATGAGGGCATAAAGTGAGCAGAACACTTGAGTGGTATCCAGAAGGCTGACCCACAGAGGGAAGAGATGTACTTAGTCATTGTCTCTTGGACCTAGACTATCCGCCAGGAAGTTCAATGCCTCCCTATACACATAATAGTTGATTGATCCATCATAAAGGCCAGCAAAGGCCCTTCTCTGTTCCTATTAATCTCTGATCACTCTTTATCATAGTCTAAAGTAGTGCACTGAACTACTTCATGTTTTATGAACATTTTCACATGTTTTTGCTTTTGAAACATGTTTTCTCTACATGGTAAAGCCTATTCATTTGTAAGCCCCCATCAAATATTATCTTCTCAAATTAAACCTTCACCAGGCAGAATTAACAACCCCTTCCTCCTTTCTTCCATACCCTTTTCTTGGCTCTACTATGGTAGTTAACATATTATATTACAGAATAATTATTTTCTTCTGTGCAAATCTTTCCTACTAGTTTGAGAATGAAAACTATCTTACTTGTCACAACATTCCAAATGTATAAAGCAGTGCCTGGCATGTAATATTCACCTAAGATATGTTTATTTCTAGGAAAGAAAGAAGGGGTTTCATTGGGATTTCATAGAAGACAGGCACTAAAGATGTGATGTAAGGGAATGTGGATCAAAAGTATTCTATTCAATGAAAGTCTAATAAGCTAAATAAGATAGCATAAGACTAAGTAAAAGAAAGACTGAAAAAAGAACTTTGAGGAAAAATTAAACACAGAGCAGAACTTTGGAACTGACAGATTTCATGTAGTTTCAATAATCTGCAAGTAAATGTCACTACAGTGAAGCTCCATGAGCACAGGGGCTATGAGTATCTCACTCATCTCTGTATCCTTACCCCTTAGCTCAGTGCCTGGCTCATTGTGGATGCTTAAGAAGTAATTGTTGAATGGATGAATCCAGAAGGCCTATGACTTGTGGGCAATTTCTACTTCTGCTAAAAGAAGTGACTTAGCTAGTGAATGAACTAAACTGTATCTAAACGTAAACTTGGTTTTGACACTCTCTACTCATAGTTAACTACATTAAAGATCTGAAGAAGAAACTTGAAATTTTCAGTTATACCTTTACTGCATTTGTGGATGAAAATCACATTGTCTGAGGATGCATGCTTTGTGATGTGTTCCAAGGGTCTGCTGTATAATGTGACTGGAGAACTCAATACTCTGCTATCAGGAGACAAATCAAGAATGAAAACTGATTTTAAAAAGTATGGAGCTGAAAAATACAATAACTAATGTAGGTTAAGCTGTCAAGTGATAAGAACATAATGAGCAGGACAAGGAATTACATTTTCTTTTCAAGTGTACATGAATCATTCACAAGTATTATTTGTGTATTTGAATTTTAAAAAATGCTCTTAGTAAATAAAAAGGCAGAAATTCTACATACTATAGTCACAGAACACAGGACAGTAAGCTTAGAAATAAATAATAAATATAGAATTAGAGTCCCCAGGTGAATAGGAATTAAAAATCTTCTCCTGACAAACAAGCTCAGAAAAAATTAGAGACAATAATCCTAGCTAATAAAGAGGTGATATGCAAATTGACCGTCACTCCAACACACAAGATGGCCACTCCCATGTGGTCAAAGATGGCTGCCCCATGTGGACACAAGATAGCCGCCACAAGATGGCCAGCAGGGGAGGGCAGTTGTGGGCAATCAGGCCAGCAGAGGAGGGAAGTTGGGAGGGACCAGGCCTGAAAGGCAGGGCAGTTGGGGGTGATCAGGCCTGCAGGGGAGAGCAGTTGGGGGGAACCAGGCCTGCAGGGGAGGGCAGTTGGGGGTGACCAGGCCAACAGGGGAGGGCAGGTGGGGGGGGACCAGGCCTGCAGGGGAGGGCAGTTGGGGGTGATCAGGCCAACAGGATAGGGCAGTTGGGGGTGATCAGGCCTGCAGGGGAGGGCAGTTAGGGGCAATTGGGCCATCAGGGGAGCAGTTAGGCATCGATCATGCTGGCAGGGGAGTGGTTAGGGGGTGATCAAGCTGGCAGGCAGAAGAGGTTAAGGGCAATCAGGCTGGCAGGCAGGCTGGGAGCCAGCAGTCCTAGATTGTTAGAGGGATGTCCCAGATTGGAGAGGGTGCAAGCTGGGCTGAGGGACACCCCTCCCCCATGCACGAATTTCATGCACTGGGCCTCTAGTCTGTATATATAAAACCCTAATATGCAAATAGACAGAACAGTGGAACAACCGAACAACTGGTCACTATGACGTGCACTGACCACCAGGGGGCACATGTGAAACATGGTGGGCGTCAGCAGCAAGTGGCAGAGTGCTGAACATGGCAGGCATTGGCCGCAGCAGGATGGTGGAACAGGTGAGAGGGGGCACCAGACCAAGGCGGGGCACCGGTCTCTGTCATCGGGGCGAGCCTCTGGTGGTTACTGAAAATTCTTTGCTCCCATGTGCATCGGTCCTGCCCAGTGCTTGCACCTGCTGCCAGTGCCCAGCGCTGGTGCTGATCACTTGGCACCATCAGTGGGTGCGAGCGGCAGCTGCTGGCCCTGATCGCCCCTGAGGGCTCTCCACCTCCTCCTGCTCCTGAGGGGCGATAAGGGCCGGCAGCCGCCTCTTGCACCCACTGCTGGCGCCAGAGCTGCTGCTCACATCCACTCCTAGTGCCGGCCCTGCTCTCACCAGCAACTGGTGCCAGAGCCACTGCTCACACCTGCTGCCAGCCCCCAGCGCTGGTGCTGATTGCTTGGCACCATCAGCAGGTGGGAGTGGCAGCTGCCAGCCCCAATTGCCCCTGAGGGCTTCTCCACCACCCTGTGCTCCTGAGGGGCTATTGGGGCAGCAGCCGCTGCTCACACCCACTGACAGCACTGGCCCCACTAGCACCCGCTGCTGGCACTGGCCCCAATCACTCCGCGCTGTCAGCACGTGCAAGCGGGGCTGGCGCTGTCAGTGCATGGGAGCGGCTGCAGCAGGAGCGGCTGCAGCGGGAGCGGGGCTGCTGACAGAGAGGGGACCGGGGGTCATGGTGGGAGGGGCCAGGCAGGGGTGCAGTGGATGGGCTGAGACCCGCCCCTGTGCCCACTGCAGCCTTGTGGCTCACAGTTCCTTTCAAGTTCACGAATTCATGCACTGGGCCCCTAATAGAATATGTTAGGGGAAACAAACAAAATATAAATACAGCAAGGAAGTGCTCAAAAGATAAAAGGATGGGAGCATGTCAAAAGGATATACAGGAGCAACCAGGAAGAGCTCTCAATGGCCAAAGCTGGAACAATTGGAGCAACAAGATAAATAATGTAGTATTGGATTATTTTTTTTAAATATATTTTATTGATTTTTAACAGAGAGGAAGGGAGAAGGATAGAGAGCCAGAAACATCGATGAGAGAGAAACATCGATCAGCTGCCTCCTGCACACCCCCCACTGGGGATGTGCCCACAACCAAGGTACATGCCCTTGACCAGAATCGAACCTGGGACCCTTGAGTCCACAGGCCGACGCTCTATCCACTGAGCCAAACCGGTTTCGGCTAGTATTGGATTATTATTCAAAGTATAAAATAACCCTGCCCATGTGGCTCAGTGGTTGAGCATTGAGCCATGAACCAAGAGGTCATTGGTTCTATTCCCAGTCAGGGCACATGCCCTGGTTGCAAGCTGATCCCCAGTAGGGGGCATGCAGGAGACAGCTGATTGATGATGTTTTTCATCCATGTTTCTATCTCCCTATCCCTCTCCCTTCCTCTCTCTCTAAAAGTCAATAAAAATATTTAAAAAACAAAGAATAAAATAAATATACACGGGTTTATACTGATATAAATAAATGATTGAATAAATGGATAAATGGCAATTCTGTAATTCCTTACAGAATTACAAATAATGTATGTAGATACTCTCCCTTCCAGTAGATGGAGCTTGATCCTCTTGCCACCTCCAAGTTTGGACTAGACTTAGTGACTCAATTCTAAAGAATAGAGTGTGGAAAGGGAAAAATAGTAACTTTCCAGTGGAAAAACGAGGCAAACACAGCCTAAACCAGCTGATCAAGGTGAACACACAAGCAGTAAGCCATGTTGATATCATGTAATGAAAAAGGCATTCACCTCTGTAGTATTCTTCTCCAAACCCACAAACCCAGTCTAACTATGAGAAAAACGTCATAAAAGCCCAAGTTGAGGAACATTTTATAAAATACCTAACCAGTACTCATGAAAATCATTGAAGTCATGGAAACAAGAAAAGAAAATCACACACCAGAAAACTAAAAAGACATGATGACTAAATGCAATGTGGTATCCTAAATGTTAGTGAAAAAACTGGTGAAATCCCAGTAAAGTGTGGAGTTTAATTAGTAATGTACCAATGTCAATTTCTTAGTTTTGATAAATGTACTGTGGTTATAGAAGATGTTAACGTTAGGAGAAACTGAGTGAGGGTTATATGGGAACTGTATATGATCTTTGCAGTTTTCTATGTAAGTATAAAATTATTTCAAAATAAAATTTATTTTAAAAAAATGTCTGAGTTGCCCTGACTGGTGTGGCTCAGTTGGTTGGGCATAGTCCTGTGCACCAAAAGGTTACTGGTTCAATTCCTGGTCAGGGCATATCCCCGGGTTGCGGGCTCAATCCCTGGTAGGGAGTGTTCAGGAAGCAGCAGATGGATGGTCTGCTCTCACATAAGTGTTACTATTTCTCTCTCCCTCTGTCTTCCTCTCTCTATAAAAGTCAATAAAAATATTAAAAATGTGTGAGTTGATGCCAAACTAATACTGAGAGGAAAACTCATAACTTTTAAATGTTTATATTAATAATAAAAGTAGAGAGAGCAATTAATTATACCCCTATCTGAAAAGTTTAAAAAGTGAAAGGAAAGTTCACTAATTAATTAGAATACAGGAGTGGGCAAAATTAACAGTTGTTCATGTAGAAAATAATACAATAATTAATAAATAATAATTCAAGAATAAATTCTGTGTTTCCTGTACTCACAACTATATACCTACATTTCCCAACCCCTGTATATAAATTAGAATATATAGAAAATGAATACAAGTTTGTGTGTATAAATAAAAAATTTAAATATATATATACTAGAGGCCCGGTGCACAAAATTCATGCACAGGGGGAGGGAGTGTGTCCCTCAGCCCAGCCTGCACCCTCTCCAATCTGGGACCCCTCCTGGGATGTCCAGTGGGATCAGGCCTAAACAGGCAGTTGGACATCCCTCTCACAATCCAGGACTGCTGGCTCCCAACTGCTTGCCTGCCTGCCTGCCTGATCGCCCCCTAACCACTCCCCTGCCAGCCTGGTTGATGCCTAACAGTTCCCCTGAGGGCCCGATTGCCACTAACTGCCCTCCCCTACTGGCCTGGTTGTCCTTAACTGTCCTCCCCTGCAGGCCTGGTTGCCCCAACTGCCCTCCCCTGCTGGCCCAGTCACCCCTAACTGCCCTCCCTTGCCAGCCTGGTCACTCCTAACTGCCCTCCCTTGCCAGTCTCATCACCCCCAACTGCCCTCCCCTGCAGGCCTGGTCACCCCTAACTTCTCTCCCCTGCTGGCCTGGTTGCCCCCAACTTCCCTCCCCTGCAGGCCTGGTCCCCCCCAACTGTCCTCCCCTGCAGGCCTTGTCGCCCCCAACTGCCCTCCTCTGCCAGTCCGGTCACCCCTAATTGCCCTCCCCTGAAGGCCTGATCGCCCCAACTTCCCTCTCCTGCTGGCCTTCTTGTGGCGGCCATCTTGTGTCCACATGGGGGCAGCCATCTTTGACCACATGGGGGCAGCCATCTTGTGTGTTGGATTGATGATCAATTTGCATATTACCTCTTTATTATATAGGATATTTATATACTGTAAACATGTAATCATTAAATATCCTATCTAATAATAGAGTAATATGCAATTAACCGTCACTCCATGACAAAAATGGCGGCCCCCATAGCCACAAGATGGTGGCGCCCAGTCCCCTCAGCCCTGCTGCTAGAGTGTCTGGCCTGTCCGCAGGAGCAGCAAGGCTGGATCTGCCTCCGGAAAGGGGAGGATCCAGCCTACCCGCTCCACTGCTGCTGCAGTGTCTGGGCCTGTCAGCACCGTCGGGGTTCGGGGGGACCAAGCAGTGAGGCTTGATCCACCCCCAGAAACGGCAGACAGAGCCTGGACAGCAGGGCATGGAGGCTTCCTTAGCGCGGCGGCAGCAGGGAAGCCCCAGGCCCAGCAAACAGAGCCCAGACAGCAGGGCATGGAGGCTTCCTTAGCACGGCGGTGACGGGAGCACCCCAAGGCCTGGCAGTCAGAGCCCAGACAGCAGGGCATGGAGGCTTCATTTGCAGGGTGATGGTGGGGGAAGCCTCAGGCCCAGCAGACAGCCCGGACAACAGGGCATGGAGGCTTCCTTAGCGTGGCTGTAGCAGGGAAGCCCCAAGCCCGGCAAACAGAGCCCAGACAGCAGGGCATGGAGGCTTCCTTAGCAAGGTGGCAGCAGGGAAGCCCCAGGCCCAGCAAACAGAGTCCAGACAGCAGGGCTTGGGGGCTTCCTTAGCATGGCAGTGGCAGGGAAGTCCCCAGACATGGCAGACAGAGCCCAGACAGCAGGGCTTGGGGGCTTCCTTAGCAAGGTGGCAGCCGGAATACCCACAGGTCCCACAGACAGAGCCAGGACAACAAGGCATGGGGGCTTCCTTAGTGTGTCGGTGTAGGCGAAGCCCCCAGGCCTGGCAGACAGAGCACACTGCAGGGCATTGGGGCTTCCTTCACATGGCACATGGCGGAGGCAAGCAGAGAGTGGAGAGCAGGGCATGGAGGCTTCATCTCCATGGCTGCAGCAAAACCTCTAGGCCCACAGAGAGCAGAGAACCATGGGGAGTGGGCCTAAGCCATCAGTAGGACATCCCCTGAGAGCTCCAGGATTGTAGAGGGTACAGATAGGGCTGAGGGACCCCCGTGCACAAATTTCGTGCACCAGGCCTCTAGTAAATATATAAAATAAATCCCAGGTAGATTCATAGAATTTGGCCAATGAACACTGTATTAGATTGCTGAAGCTACTACTATAGACTGGGTGGCTGAAACAACTGAAATTTATTTCCCCATAGTTCTAGAGTCTGAGAAATCCAAGATAAAGTTGCTGACAAATTTGGTTCCTGGGGAGAGCTATCTTCCTGGCTCATAGACAGTCATCTTCTCTCTGTCTTCATATTGTCTTTCCTCATTGTGTGCAAGAGAGCTCACACTCTGGTGTTTCTTTTTCTAAGGACACTATCCTATTGGATCAGGCTCCAACCTTAGGATCTCATTTAAGCTTTATTACTTCCTTAGAGGCCCCATCTCCATACATCCACACTGGGGGTTAGTGTTTGAACATATGAATTATCTGGGGACACAAAATTCAATCCCTAACATACCCCATGTCACACCCAGGGCATAAGAAGATTGCTTTCAGAACTAAGAAATATTCCATGTCAGAACCTAGACTCTAATTGGCTTTTCAATCAGTAGGGTTTACGCTGTCTGGTGTACAATAGCAAACTGATGGAAACAAACTAAATGTGCACCAATATGGAAAAGGTTAAATAAATAAAAGGCAAATTTAAGTACATCTATGTAGTGGAATACTATGTAACCAATAAAAGTGACATCGTAGAATTTTTTTAAAAAGAAACCCAACATCTATTTTTCCAGAAGAGTAAATGTTCTTATTCCTACAATAGGCAGTGTTGAACTTTTTCTTTTTTTAATTATATTTTTAATTGTTATTTAAATTACAGTTTATAAAAACCCCAAATAGCTGCAGTGATCCTGAGAAAGAAGAAAGTAGGAGGGATCTCAATACCAGATATCAAGATGTATTACAAAGCCACGGTTCTCAAAACTGCCTGGTACTGGCACAAGAACAAACATATAGACCAATGGAATAGAATAGAGAACCCAGAAATCAACCCAAACCACTATGCTCAATTAATATTTGACAAAGGAGGCAAGAACATACAATGGAGTCAAGACAGTCTCTTCAATAAGTGGTGCTGGGAAATTTGGTCAGACACAGGCAAAAAAATGAAACTAGACCACCAACTTACACCATACACAAAAATAAACTCAAAATGGATAAAGGACTTAAACATAAGATGGGAAACCATAAAAATATTAGAGGAATCCACAGGCAGCAAAATCTAAGATATATGCTGAAGCAATATCGTCACCGACACAGCTCCTAGGGCAATGGAAACTAAGGAGAAAATACACAAATGGGACTACATCAAAATAAAAGGCTTCTGCACAGCAAAAGAAACCATCAACAAAATAACAAGACAACCCACTGCATGGGAGAACATATTTGCTAACGATATCTCCAATAAGGGTTTAATCTCCAACATTTACAGGGAACTCATACAACTTAACAAAAGGAAAAGAAACAACCCAATAAAAAAAATGGGCAACAGACCTAAATAGATACTTTTCGAAAGAAGACATAAGAAAGGCCAAGAGAATATGAAAACATACTCAAAGTCACTAATCATCCGAAAGATGCAAATCAAAACAACAATGAGGTACCATCTCACACCTGTCAGAATGGCTATCATCAACAAATCAACAAATGACAAATGCTGGTGAGGATGCAGAGAAAAAGGAACCCTCATGCACTGCTGGTAGGAATGCAGACTGGTGCAGCCACTGTGGAGAACAGTATGGAGTTTCCTCAAAAAACTAAAAATGGAACTGCCATTTGACCCAGCAATCCCACTTCTAGGAATATATCCAAGAAACTAGAAACACCAATCAGAAAGGACATATGCACCCTTATGTTCATAGCAGCACAATTTACCATAGCTAAGATTTGGAAACAGCCTAAGTGCCCATGTGCAAATGAGTGGATTAAAATACTTTGGTACATCTACGCAATGGAATACTATGCTGCTGTAAAAAGGAAGGAACTCCTACCATTTGCAACAGCATGGATGGAGCTGGAGAGCATTATGTTAAGTGAAATAAGTCAGTCACAGAAAGATAAATATCACATGATCTCACTCATTTGTGGATTATAATGAACAACCTAAACCAATGAACAAAAACGGATCTAGAGACAGAGAAGCGTTGATCATATGCTCAAATCTCAGAAGGAAGGTAGAGGAGGGTAGGGGTAAGGGGGAGAGATCAACCAAAAGACTTGTATGCATGCATATAAGCATAAGCGATGGATGCAGACAACAGGGAGTGAGGGTGAGGGCAGGACTGGAGGGATGGGGGAACAATGGGGGATAAGGACACTTTTGTAATACCTTAATCAATAAAGAAAAAATGGAAAAAATAAATTACAGTTTATATTCAATAATATTTTGTATTAGTTTCAGGTGTATAGCATAGTGGTTACACAATTATATAACATTACAAAGTTATGACATTTCCTCTACCCAACCAAAACCATGAATAGTTATTACAATATCATTAACTATATTTCTATGCTGTATTTTACATCCCCATGACTATTTTGTAACTACCAATTTGTACTTCTCAATCCTTTCACAGAATTATTACTTTTGACAGGAAAAAAAATGTTATCAAATAAATGGTTAAGTGAAAAAAAGAATTTACAAAACAATATGCATAGAATTATTTAATTTTTGTAAAAATAGTGTGTGAATGTGTATATAGTATGTGTGCACATGTGTGTGTGTGTGTGTGTGTGTGTGTGTGTGTGTGTGCATGTAAAGAGAATGAGATACAGACAGAGACAGATATAGAAGCAATTGATATCCAAAAGCTGTCCTGGCACAGCAATGCTATGCTATTCTCACATTGTGAGATTGGTAAATTCAACATAAACCATCTCACACATACCAACCTCAGACTAGGTTATTCTGACACCATGATAAAGTGAAACAAACCAAGGCCATTTTATAATTTTGTCTAACTACACAAAAATAAGGTTAAAAAAACTAACATCAGACACAAAATGGCGGCCAAATAGGCAGAAGTGTCATGCACTTCCTCCTGGGGCCAGGCCAAAAAAGCAACTGAATCGGACAACAGAAGCCTTACATAGCAACCCCGGGCTCAGTGACTACATGTGAACAGCCAAGTCTTATGCAGGAACCCTGGGAGCCCTAGCTGCACGTAAACAGTCAAGCCTTATGCAGCAACCCTGGATGCCACGACCAAACTAAGTGCTGCCAAGCCCGACACAGCAACCCTGGGTACCACAACCAAGCATGAGCAGCCAAGCCTTATGCAGAAACCCCACATGCCTCATGCAGCAATCCCAGATGCTAGCTGCCACCAAGCCAAACACAGCAACCTGGGCACTTCAACCGAGTGTGAGCAGCCAAGCCCTATGAAGCAGCACCAGGTGCTTCACGCAACAACCCCAGGTACCGTGACCACTCGAATTACCACCAAGTGTGACACATCGACTCCAGGCCTGGTGACCATGCAACCCGCCAACAAGCCTGCAGCTGCAGTCATGAGCCCAGTGTGACTCGATACCTAGATCCTTCAGTGAGAGCAAAAATGGGGAGAAAAAGAAACAACCCCCAAAGACAAGAAAAGGAGGAAGTGCCAGAAAAGGAACTAAATGAAAAGGAGGCATGCAATTTGTCTAAAAAAGAATTCAGAATGAGGGACATACAGTTCATAAACCAGATGGATGAGAATATCAACAACTTATGTAAGAATAAAAAAAATACAAAATGATATAGCTACAATAAAAAACACTATGGAGGGTTTCAACAGTAGACTAGAAGAAGTGGAGGACCAAATTAGTGAATTAGAAGACAGGGCAGCAAAACACATCCGATCTGAACTGCAATTGGAGAAAAAAATTAAAAGGCAGGAGGAGAGACTAAGGGAGCTTTGGGACAACATGAAACAAAGCAACATATGTATAATAGGGGTGCCAGAAGGACAAGAAGAAGAGCAAGTGTTTCCTCAAAAAATTAAAAACAGAACTACCATTTGACCCAATAATCCCACTTCTAGGAATATATCCCAAGAAAACAGAAACACCAGTCAGAAAGGATATATGCACCCCTATGTTCATAGCAGCACAATTCACCATAGCTAAGATTTGGAAACAGCCTAAATGCCCCTCAGCAGATGAGTGGATTAGAAAACTGTGGTACATCTACACAATGGAATACTACGCTGCCATAAAAAAGAAGGAATTCTTACCATTTGCAACAGCATGGATGGAACTAGAGAGCATTATGCTAAGCAAAATAAGCCAGTCAGAGAAAGATAAATATCACATGATCTCACTTGTTTGTGGAATATAAGGAACAACATAAACTGATGAACAAAAATAGAACCAGAGTCATAGAAGCAACGAACAGACTGTTCAACCTATGAGGGAAGGCAGGGGGTGAGGGGGTAAGAGATCAACCAAAGGACTTGTATGCATGCATATGAGCATAACCAATGAACACAGACAGTAGGGGGGTGAGGGTATGTGCTGGGGGTGGGGGTGCTGGGGAGAGGTTAATGGGGGGAAAAGGAGACTTATGTAATACTTTCAACAATAAAGAACTTTAGGTGGCCCCTGGACACCAGAAGCCATTGCTGGTCAAAGCTAAAACTTGGGTCGCATCTCACAGGTGCAGGTCTTAAAATCCGAGCACCTGAGTCGGGGTTGCAATCCTTCACTCCTCCTCCAGAGCTGCAGCCCAGGAGAATGAGGAAGAGGAGGCCCAGAGCAAGCATATGGTCCAAGCTCTGAACCACTGTGTCACACTGCCCTCTGCTGCCACCTACTAAGTGCCAGGATCTTTGAAAAAAACTGGTGTTGAAGACATTCCAAGGAGCTTGTAAGGAGAGAGAGAACTACATAACCAGACATCTGGAGAAGAGAGACCATGGAGAGACAAAGAAACAGCCTGCATATAAAAGAAAAGCAGGCATCACCAGAAAAGGAAGTAAACGAAATAGAGATAAGCAACCTATCAGAGAAAGAATTCAGAGAAATGGTCATAAGGTGGCTAAAAAGAATGAAAGACATATTCAACAATATGAGTAAGAACCAAGAGGAAATGAAGAAGAACCAAGAAGAAATGAAAAATGACATCGCTGCTGTAAAGAACTCAATAGAAAGCATCAAGAGTAGACTAGAAGAAGCAGAGGACCGCATCAGTGAGCTAGAAAACAAGATGGGAAAAAATACCCAAATAGAGCAGCTTCTAGAAAAAAATATTAAAAAGCAGGAGGAGAGCCTAAGGCACTGATGGCGAACCTATGACACGCGTGTCAACGCTGACACATGTAGCCATTTCTGATGACACGCGACTGCATGCCGAGGATGAAACATTTACTGCTCCTGAGGATGAAACATTTGCACCTAGAGTCTTGTGGAGTTAGTTTCTTCCTCAAAGTGACACACTACCCGAGTAATGCTCAGTTTTTTGGCGAAGTTTGACACACTAAGCTCAAAAGGTTGCCCATCACTGGCCTAAGGGAACTTTGGGACAACACAAAACGAAACTACATCTGCATAATAGGGGTGCCAGAAGGAGAGGAAACTGAGCAAGGAATAGAAAACCTGTTTGAAGAAATAATGACAGAAAACTTCCCTGATATAGGGAAGAAAAAACCCATACAAATCCAAGAAGCTCACAGAGTCCCAAGCAAAATGAAACCCAAAAGACCGACGCCAAGGCACATTACAATTAAATTGGCAAACACCAATGACAAAGTAAGAATCTTAAAAGCAGCCAGAGAGAGACAGAAAGTTACATACAAAGGAACCCCCATCAGACTAGCAACTGATTTCTCAACAGAAACTCATCAGGCCAGAAGGGAATGGAATGAAATATACAAAGTCATGCAAAGGAAGGGTCTGAATCCAAGAATACTGTACCCAGCAAGGCTATCACTCAAAATTGAAGGTGAAATCAGGAGCTTCACAGACAAAAAAGGACTAAGGGAATTTATTACCACCAAACCAGCAATGCAAGAAATGCTAAAGGGTCTGCTGTAAAAAAAAAAAAAAAAAAAAAAAAAAAAAAAAAAAAAAAAGAAAAGAAAGAAAAAAAGAAAGAAAGAAAGAAAGAAAGAAAGAAAGAAAGAAAGAAAGAAAGAAAGAAAGAAATAGGATGCAAAGAAGGAACATAGGGGTAAAGAATAAAAATGGCGACAAATAAGTACCTATCAATAGTAACTTTAAATTTAAATGGATTAAAGGCCCCAATAAAAAGACATAGGGTAACGGATTGGATAAGAAAACAAGACCCATATATCAGCTGTCTACAAGAAACCCACCTCAGAAAAAACGACGCACACAGACTGAGGATGAAGGGATGGAAAAAGGTTTTCCAGGCAAATGGAAATGAAAAAAAACCTGGGGTAGCAATACTTATATCTGATAAATTAGATCTCAAAGTGAAGGACATAACAAGAGATAAGGAAGGCCACTTCATAATACTAAAGGGAGCAATCCAACAAGAAGAAATAACTCTGGTAAACATATACACACCCAATCCAGGAGCACCATAATATATAAAATAACTCCTGGAGGATATCAAGGGAGAGATTAACAGCAATACAATCATAGTAGGAGACTTTAATACCCCACTATCACCATTGGACAAATCCTCTAAACAAAAAATCAGCAAAGAAACATCAATCCTAAATGACTCACTAGGCCAGATGGAATTAATTGACATCTTCAGAACATTTCACCCCAAAGCCACAGAATATACATTCTTCTCAAGTGCACATGGGTCATTTTCAAAGATAGACCATATATTGGGTCACAGGCAAAGTCTCTTCAAATTCAAGAAGATAGAAATCATATCAAGCATCTTCTCAGACCACAGTGGCATAAAACTGGAAATCAACTACAATAAAAACAATCCAAAAAAATTAAACACATGGAGACTAAACAGCATGCTATTAAACAATGACTGGGTTACCAGAGATATCAAGAAAGAAATAAAAAACATCATGGCAACAAATGACAATGAAAACACAACAATCCAAAATCTATGGGACACAGCGAAAGCAGTCTTGAGAGGGAAGTTCATAGCTCTACAAGCCTACTGCAAAAAAACAAGAAACAATGGTAATAAATTACCTAACCCTACAACTAAAAGAGTTAGAAAAAGAGCAACAAGAAAAGCCCAGTGTAAGCAGAAGGAAGGAAATAATAAAGATCAGAGTGGAGATAAACGACATAGAGACCAAGGAAACAATACAAAAGATCAACAAAATCAAGAGCTGGTTCTTTGAAAGGATAAACAAGATTGATGAACCTCTAGCCAGGCTCCCCAAGAAGCAAAGAGACAGGACCCAAATAAAAAAAATCAGAAATGAAAGAGGTGAAATAACAACAGACGCCGCCGAAATACAAAGGATTGTTAATAAATACTACGAACAACTCTATTCCAACAAACTGGACAACCTGAAGGAAATGAACATATTCCTAGAAAAATATAACCTTCCAAAACTCAATCAGGAAGAATCTAAACAGCTCAATAGGCCAGTAACTATGGAAGAAATTGAAGCAGTCATCAAAAAGCTTACAGCAAACAAAAGCCTGGGACCAGACGGCTTCACAGGAGAGTTTTACCAAACATTCAAGGAAGAACTAAAACCTATCATCCTCAGACTATTCCAAAAAATACAAGAGGAAGGAACACTTCCAAGCTCCTTCTATGAAGCCAGCATCACCCTAATACCAAAACCAGATAAAGTCAACACAATGAAAGAGAATTACAGGCCAATATCCCTCATGAACATAGATGCCAAAATCCTCAACAAAATTCTAGCAAATCGGATCCAGCAGTACATCAGAAATATCATACACCATGACCAAGTAGGATTTATCCTAGGAATGCAAGGATGGTACAATATCTGCAAATCAATAAATGTGATACATCACATAAACAAATTGAGAGATAAAAACCACAGTCATATCAATTGATGCAGAAAAGGCATTTGACAAAATCCAACACCCTTTCTTGACAAAAACTCTCAACAAGGTGGGAATAGAAGGATCATACCTCAACATAATAAAAGCTATAAATGATAAACCCACAGCTAACAACATACCCAATGGGCAAAAACTAAAACCATTTCCCCTAAGAACAGGAACGAGACAGGGTTGCCCACTCTCACCACTCCTGTTTGACATAGTACTGGAAGTATTAGCCATTGCAATTAGACAAAAAGAAGAAATAAAAGGCATCGAAATTGGAAAAGAAGAAGTAAAGCTGTCCTTATTTGCAGATGACATGATATTGTACATAAAACCCCAGAAGACTGCATCAAAAAACTAATAGACTTAATAAATGAATTCGTCAATGTAGCAGGATACAAAATTAACACCAAGAAATCTATGGCATTTCTATACACCAATCTTGAACTTACAGAAAGAGAGACTAAAAAAGCAATCCCATTTACCATCGCACCAAAAAAATTAAGATACTAGGAAGAAACTTAACTAAGGAGGTAAAAGACCTATATGCGGAAAACTACAGGACACTGAAAAAAGAGATAGAGGAAGACATAAACAGATGGAAGAACATACCATGTTCATGGATTGGTAGAATCAACATCATTAAAATGTCCATACTACCCAAAGCAATCTATAGATTCAATGCACTCCCCATTAAAATACCAACGGCATATTTCACAGACCTAGAACAAGCTCTCCAAAAATTCATCTGGAATAAAAAAAAGATCCCGAATAGCCACAGCAATCCTGAGAAAGAAGAATTAAGTAAGAGGGATCTCAATACCAGATTTCAAGCTGTATTACAAAGCCACTGTTCTCAAAACAGCCTGGTACTGGCACAAGTACAGACATATAGACCAATGGAATAGAATAGAGAATCCAGATATCGACCCAAACCACTATGCTCAATTAATATTTGACAAAGGAGGCATGAACATACAATGGAATCAAGATAGTCTCTTCAATAAATGGTGTTGGAAAAATTGGACAGATATATGCAAAAAAAATGAAACTAGATCACCAACTTACACCTTAAACAAAAATAAACTCAAAATGGATACAGGACTTAAACATAAGACGGGAAACCATAAAAATATTAGAAGAATCCACAGACAGCGAAATCTCAGACATATGCCGAAAGAACTTCTTCACTGATACTGCTCCTAGGGCAATGGAAGCTAAAGAGAAAATAAACAAAAGGGAGTACATCAAAATATAAAGCTTTTTCACAGCAAAAGAACCCATCAACAAAACAACAAGAAAGCCCACTGTATGGGAGAACATATTTGCAAATGTTATCACTGATAAAGGTTTAACCTTTTGCACTCGGATGTCGAGTGTGACTCGACATGGTTAGCATTAGAATAAAGGAATCGAGAAAAAAGCAAGCGAGTGCAAAGGGTTAATCTCCATCATCTACAGGCAGCTTATACAACTTAATAAAAGGAAGATAAATGATCCAATAAAAAAATGGGCAACGGACCTAACTAGAATCTTTTAGAAAGAAGACAGAAGGAAGGCCAAGAGACACATGAAAACATGCTCAAAGTCACTAATTATCCGAGAGCTGCAAATAGAAACGACAATGCAGTACTATCTCACACCTTTCAGAACGGCTATCATCAACAAGTCAACAAACGACAAGTGTTGGCAAGGATGTGGAGATAAAGAAACCCCCGTGCACTGCTGGTGGGAATGCAGACTGGTGCAGCCACTGTGGAGAACAGTATGGAGTTTCCTCAAAAAATTGAAAATGGAACTCCCATTTGACCCAGTAATCCCACTTCTAGGAATATATCCTAAGAAACTAGAAACACCAATCAGAAAGGATATATGCACCCCTATGTTCATAGCAGCACAATTTACAATAGCTAAGATTTGGAAACAACCTAGGTGCTCGTCAGCAGATTCTTGGATCAGAAAACTATGGTACATCTACACAATAGAATACTATGCTGTCATAAAAAGAAGGAATTCTTACCATTTGCAGCAACCTGGATGAAATTTGAGAACATTATGCTAAGTGAAATAAGCTAGTCAATGAAAGAAAAATACCACATGATCTCACTCATTTGTGGATAACAAAAAAACATTACAAACTGATGCACAAAAAGATAGATACAGAGGCAGTAAAGCATCAAACAGACTGTCAAATTACAGCGGGAAGGTTAGGGAGAGGTGGGGGAGATAAGAGATCAACCGAAGGACTTATTTGCATGCATATAAGAATAACCAACGGATGCAAAACATTGGGGGGTGAGGGCATGTATGGGAGTGGGGTGGGAGGGCAATGGTAGGATATGTACACATATAATACCTTAATAAAAAATAAAATAAAGAATTTTTTAAAAAGATATAATTCCTGACCTGAAGAGATTAATTATCTAGAGGGAATGACAGACATGTAATCCAATTAATCATAATATAGTGAGTTATGAAGAAATAAATATTTATGTATGAGGTAGAGAAAGAGGTAACAATCCAATTGTTTTCTCTTGAAATCAGAATTTTCTCTCTGACAGGTAACCATAGAAGCATAGACAAATTAAAATATTTATAACTGAAAATAAATAAATAAATAAACAAACAAACAAATCAATCAATCAATCGGAGAACATCCGCCCTGAATTAACAAATTACACACAGCCGAGGAGACAATTTTCAATAAGAAATGGCAGAGGATGCCTAGAGAATGCTGCTTTCCAGTCATAACCCATGTGGAACCACCACTGTGCCCTGGCAGTGAGTGGTTCAGTACCTCCTGGCAGGCACCCAGATGTCTGCAGGGAGTGCTCGCCAGAGCGACATCCTGCACCAGGACTCCTCACCAGCCCACCAGGACCCAGCCTCCCTGGATCTGGCTCCAGGATCCCACAGTGAGAGGAAGCCAGGGGGAACCTGTGCCCCACCCTGCCCTAGATTCCAGAACCATGCTGCTAGCCTGACCCGGAGTCACCTGGCGCCCACTCCACCCCCAGCCCTGAGACCTGCTGCAGAGGCAACCTGGAGCAACCCAGAGCATGCCCTACTCCAGGTCACAGGAGAGTACAGACTGTGTGACCCAGAGCAACCCGCCCCCACTCCACCCCAGCCTTGGAGGGGTGATCCAGAGCAACCCATCATGCCCGTAACTCAGGGCCACAGAAGAGCTCTGACTGTGTGAGCCAGAGCAACCCACACCCACTCCACACTAAGTGCAGGGACTTGCTGCCAGGGTGACCTGGAGTAACCCAGCACATGCCCCACTCCAAGCCACAGGAGAGCTCTGACTGTGTGACCCAGAGAAACTCACACTCACTTCTCCCTGGCCCCTGGGAAATTCCCGCAGGGGCTACCTGGAGCAACCCAGCACATGCCCCACTCCGGGCCAAAGGAGAACACTGCTGGGGTGACATGGAGCAATGCAGTGTGCCCAGCCAGTGGCCACAGGACCCTGCTGCAAGTGCACTGCCAGAGGGACCTAGGGCACCACTCTGCCACAGGTGCAGGGGCCTCACAGCAAATTGCATGCCAGAGGGTTCTGGGTCCTCACAGGGAGTCTCACGTCAGTGGAACTGTGAACACACTCCCACCACCCCAAGCATCTGAAGCAGACAACTGAGGGGCCAGATCAATGGGAGAAGGGGCTACAACTCAGAGCAGAGACAATAAAGGCGTGAGACTCAAGGCAGACCCAGCCTCTGGGTTAATGATTTCTGGACCATTGCCCTAATAGGGTCTTCAACCTTTCAAACCCCAAGCAGGGTGACTAGGGCCAGAAAGAGATAGCAAAAACAACGCCCCAAGCAAAGAAAAAGAGAAATCGCTTAAAAGGAACTAAATGAAACAGAGGCATGAAATATGTCAGAAAAAGAACATAGAGTAAGGGTCATACAGTTCATAAACCAGATGGATGAGAAAATCAACAACTTATGTAAGCATCAAGAGGAAATAAAAAATGATATAGCTACAATAAAAAACACAACAGAAGGTTTCAACAAGAGACTAGAAGAAGTGGAGGACCGAATTAGTGAATTAGAAGCTAGGGCAGAAAAACACACCCAATCTGAATAGCAATTGGAGAAAAAAATTAAAAAGCAAGAGGAGAGCCTAGGGGAGCTTTAAGACAACATAAAATGAAGTAAAATTTGTATAATAGAGGTGCCAGAAGGACAAGAAGAGGAGCAAGGATTAGAAAACCTATTTGAATAAATAATGACAGAAAATTTCCCTGATTTGGGAAAGAAGAAAGTTAAACAAGCACAGAGAGCCCCAAAGAAGATGAACCCAAAAATACCCACACCAAGACACATCATAATTATAATGTCAAACGTTAACAACAAAAGGAGAATCTTAAAGACTGCAAGAGAGAGAGAGAGAGAGAGAGAGTTACCTACAAGGGACCTCCCATTATATTATCAAATGATATCTCAACATAAATGCATTAGGCCAGAAAGGAATGAACCAAGAGGTCACCGTGTGATTCCTGGTAAGGACACATGCCCAGGTTTTGGGCTCTGTCCCCAATGCAGGAGGCAGCTGATCGATGATTCTCTCTCATCATTGATATTTCTCTTTCTCTCCCTCTTCCTTCCTCTCTGAAATCAATAAAAAAAATTATAAAATCTTTATCCTTGTTCTCCTCTCCCCTCCCTGTAAATAAGATTTATTGAGATAACTAATCATTGAATTTTCCCCAGTTTTTCACAGCATTCAATCTAGAGTGAACCCTCACCTCCTTAGAGCCTCCCCCAAACCCTCTCATTGAAACATCCCATGGTTCCCATGACATGTGTTCTCCCACACAGAAATGAGTAATAAACACAATTTGTTCAACTACAGATATGTTCTTGGTTGTCTTTGGCGAGAAAGAGAGAGAGAGAGAGAGAGAGAGAGAGAGAGAGAGAGAGAGAGAGAGAGATCCTCGGGTGAGTATTAACAAAAGAGAGAGAAAAGAGAAAGATTTGCAGGAAAAATATTTTATGTTTTGTTAGGAGAAGTAGGAGGAGTCTTTCTTTGGATGTGAAAAGCAAGGGTATTTCCTGCAAAAAGAAATATTTTCTCTTTTTAAAAAATATTTTTATTGATTTCAGAGGGGAAGTGAGAGGGAGCAAGAGATGGAAACACCAATGATGCCTTCTGTACACCCCCTACTGAGGATCAAGCCTGCAACCCAGACATGTGCTCTGACTGAGAATCAAACTGTGACTTCCTGGTTCATAGGGTGCTGCTCAACTACTGAAGTACACCAGCTGGGCAAGAAAGTACTTTTCTTTTCCAGTTCTGTATCTGCCCATGGTGGAGAGCAAGAAATCTAGGAGAACAGGAGACATAAGATAACTCCTGTCCTTTGATCAAGTAGGATCAAAATATTAGATTTCCATTTCTAGAGCAGTCACCTAAAGTGCTTTGGCATAGTAAGTTCTTGAGATGTGCACCTCAGGAAAGAAGAAGTAAAGTTCCATTGGTCAGTAAGTTTGGTAGATATCACATATAGAACCCCTTCCTCTTAGAAATTCACCATGGACATTATGATGTTAAAGGCTCTAAAGAATTCTTCTTATTGCTTAACGCAATCCTTTAAAAACTTAGTAATACCAATTACCATCCTGGAATGTGTGTTTTGGGAGAGTGTATTAGAGAAATGAATAAAGACAAAAACTTATAAAATCAAACTAGCTCAAATCTTCAAAGAACCAGAACAATTGCTATCTTCTGGAAAGGAATCTTGCAAGTCTGAATGAGTAAAAATAAATGTTTTATTAACATTGTAGGTAAAGGACTGTTGGTAGTAAAGAGAATGAGGCTTACAATGAGCAGTGAGTTAAATATCAATGAAATACACAAATTGACCAGGTGCCAGCAGCACGATGTCCCCTGAGAGGGCATGAGTTTATTTTTCTCTTGAGTTTTCCAAGTACATTTGATTTCTTCTTTCCAACAGTAGATATAAGAGCATGGGTATGGCCTCAAACTGTGGTACAAATTTTACAGTAATAACCAGCCAGCCCCAAGAAAGATTTCACCTCTCTCCTTCTCTTGGAGAGTTCTCATATTTTAATAATTTACAGTTTAACTCAGGAGAAATAATTTGTCTTCTTCCTTCTTTGTGACCTAAATACACAAGCTCTGGCAATCAAATACATAAGGGTGCCCTCATAGGCAGACTCAGTTTTTGGTCTTCCTTTTAGTGACAAACCACATCTCAGCTCATACTGGGAATATTAGCTCTGTAGGTTTCAGCAAGTAACCCATTCAAGTGGGTTATTCTTACATCTATGGAAAGAGGTAAAGGCACCTAGGGAACTCAAAGGGAAAGAGGAGTATAAACACATGTGAACAGATCTTGATTACAAAAGTTATTTGAGATTGGCCTCTTTAGATAATGCCATTGGCTAATATCCTTTGTATGTATAGATTCAGGTTGGCAGGAAATCAAGTATTTTTCATTATCTTTCTGAGTGTCTCATCCTCCCCAAATTCTTTTAGGCATTTGACATTGTTGCTTGCTTTCTTTTTTTAAGTATGTTTTTCATTTATTTTAGAGAGTGAAAGGGAGAGGGAGAGAGAGAAATATAGAACAGCTGCCTCCTCCATTCCCTGTTGCTTGCTTTCTTAATATTTTTCTTTTGTTCAAAGAGATTTTAAAAAAACAACTTGTATAAGTCCTTCTTTTTGAAACTCTCTTATCCCTTGGTACAATGCTAGAGTCCCAATCTGTTTCCTCCCTATCCATCACTGTGGTCATCTCTCAGTGATCAATTCTTAGCCTTCAGCTTCTCACACTCAAGGGTTCATTCTTTGTCATGATCTTGACTATCACTACTAAGCAGCACCAAATCCAAATCCAGAATTCTGATTCCTTGTCCAGCTACACTAAAGTTGAGAACGGTTGAAAAGAGGTTTCCATGCACAGGCACTATAAGTAATGTTTATTCATTTATTATTCCATTAACACTTCACAACAGCCCTGCCAAAGACCTATTATTAGCCCCAATTTATCAATGAGAAAACTGAATCCCAGAGAGATTAAGAAACTGAACATCAATGATTCAAAGCCAAGTCTGGTTATCTGACAACAATTGCTTGTTCTCTCTACTACTCCTCATCACTTCCTTCACCAAAATGCTGGCCTTCATCCCATCAATGAAGGAGAAGAGTCTCAGGTGAAGCATTTAGCCTAACTAGTTAGGGATTGTGGGATGAAAAAGTAGAAAATGTGGAGAAAGTGAAAGTTCAGGTGTACCACCTTCTCCTCTTCTTTACTTCCAGGCTAGCCTTACAGGTGGGCCAAGTAGTGAGTAGCCAATGTAGTGGGATGTGAGAGATCCTGAACAGTCCTACTTTTCTTCAAAATATTTTTCCAATGCCCTCCCTACCCCCACTGTTCCTAAAGGTGCACTTGGGGTTCCTGTGGCACCTTAATATGGGAATATACCCAGGAGAAGAAACATTAAACTGAATTACTGACATGTAATCATTCAACAAATATTTATTAAGCACCATTTATTAAGCAAATGAGATGATATAATAACAACTACTTATATTTGCTTAGATCTCTAAATTTGCAGAGATGGCCACAATCTGAAATACTTAAAGCTGACATTATGATCCTCATTTTACAGATGATCAAATTGTGGCTCAGAGAGTCTGAGCGACTCGCCCAAGTCACACACTTGAGTCCCACTCCATAACCAGGGCTCAGACTTGGGTCTTCTGACTTTCCGTCCTATGCTCTTTTCTTTCTATCACAGTAAATCAAGGTGTTTACAGGGGGGAACCCAAACAGACATGCATCAAGAGTTAAATAGCAATTCAAGATAATAGTATAAATAACTAGAGACCTGGTGCACCACATTCATGCACTTGGGTGTGGGGGTCCCTCAGCCCAGCCTGTGCCCTTTTGCAGCCCGGGAACCCTCGGGGAATGTCCGACTCCCACCACTGCAGCTGCATGCGCCAGTCATCATCCTGGCTTCTGGCTGAGCAGCGCTCCCACTGTGGGAGTACACTGACCACCAGGGGGCAGCTCCTGCATTGAGCGTCTGCCCCCTGGTGGTCAGTGCGCATCATAGCGACCGGTCATTCCGCCATTCAGTCAATTTGCATGTTACCCTTTTATTATATAAGATAGCAAAAGACAATAAAAATGACAAATGACTCATAGATAATAATAACCATAGGAGTGACCAGAAAGTTCACTGGGTGAGATTCTGCAGAGAAGGTCTCAAAGAGGAAGTGGCCTTGGTAATGAAGTAGGAAAAAGACAGTGGGAGAAGAAAAGGAAGGCATTCTAGTGTGGGGCAAAGGAAGAATAAAGGTACAGAGGTAGGAAAGTGCAAGTCTTATTTGGAGAAAGAATGAGGAGATCAAATGAGTGGAAGAAGATAGATTTGTATTGGGGAAGAATGGAAAATAAGACTGAAACAGCCCTCTTGAATTTCTGACTAAAGAATTTCAATTTGACCGAAACTGGCTTGGCTCAGTGGATAGAGCGTCGGTCTGCGGACTGAAGGGTCCCAGGTTCGATTCCGGTCAAGGGCATGTACATTGGTTGCGGGCACATCCCCGGTAGGGGGTGTGCAGGAGGCAGCTGGTTGATGTTTCTCTCTCATCGATGTTTCTAGCTCTCTATCCTTCTCCCTTCCTCTCTGTAAAAAATCAATAAAATATATTTTAAAAAAAATTTCAATTTGTCTTGTAGACATGGGGGAACCATGAAAGAGTATTGAGTAATAGAGTGAAATCAGTGTTTGAGCCAATTCATCTGGCGGCAGTATGCATTGTATAAAATGCAATCTTGTGAGGAGAGACTGGAGGCAAGGAAGATCAATTAGGAGGCTGAGATTGTCAGTCAAGGATAAAGTGACAAGAGCCAATATTAGAATGGTAGCACTGGGATCATAAAATTGTAATTGACATGATAAAGAAAGAAATTCCAGAATCTCATGGAACAGGGAGGGAGAAGAGATAAAGTTGCCTGAAAGTTTTCAAGCTTATAAAAGGATCTCTGGGAATCAGGAAACCTGAAACTTAGTATCTGCTCTGCCACTAATTTGATAAGTCACTGGCAAGTCATGTCTAAGGGCCTGTTTTGTCCTCTGTAAAGTGAGGGAGTGCTCAGGCCCTGGAAGATTTCTACGGTACTCAAGGACTATGAGTCAACTAAGTTGTATTCCTGTGCATATATGTTCTCTCCAAAAAAAAATCAAGGATCTGATGGGCGACGGGGTTAAATAATCCCCAAATGCTATAACTATGACAGAGCTTGGACTTCTGTTCACTTTAGGAAGTAAAGGATAAAGAGAATCCAGCAAAGAGAGAAGAAGTAATGAGAGATAAAAGTAGAAGTAGATAAATTTTAAATCAGTGGTATAAAATAAGAAACTAAAATTAAAAGTACTACAATAAATGGAAGAAATTACATATCTCAACTATGACAAGGGTTAATATGTATGTTAAAGAATATATTTAGATACATAAGAATGCCACTAAAATGCCAGTTGAAGAAGGATATGAACAAATAGTTAACACAAGAGGAAATGCAAATGGTAAACATACGGGAAAGTGTTCAATCCCATGAGTAGCCAAAGCAGTGAAATTAACAAATTAATGTTTAAATCACTCCAAAAGATTTCTTATCAAGTCCAATGCTAGAGCTGTAAGGGAACTGGAAAAACTCATGTGTCGTTGTGGCGTTGCAGATTTGTGCAGTCCTTTTGAAAATCAAGATCCATAAAAACGTTCATGTTCTTGGATCTGGTAGTCCCACTCCTGGGAACTTGTCCTAGGAACAGAATTACAAAGAAGAAAAAGCCGTATGCATTAAGATATTCAAAGCACAGAAAAATTGGGAGTCACCTAAATGTCCAATAATAGGGGAATAGCCTAATAAAGTATAATTTACTGATAGATATAATTTTATGCAGTCATTGAAAATGATAAACAGAAAAGACTGTAGCACAAAGAGACTATTTACAATAAAATATTTTTGCAGAATTTCAAAAAATATGTACACTATGATTATACTTATATAAAATATGTATGTATTATACAAACTGAAAAAGCATGGAACATGAAAAAATGAAAGCAATTGTTGAGGGCTTCAAAGTATAGGTGATTATTTTCTTTAAAAATTTCCTTTGATGTTGTCATAGTGGAATTTTTAGTGCTGTTTTTATGCAGGAAGAGATTAACCAAAGAACTTACATGCATATGTGCATAACCCATGGATACAGACAATAGTGCGGTGAAGGCCTGGGGTGGGGGGGTGCGGGAGTGAGGGAATCAATAGGGGGGGAAAGGGGACATCTGTAATACTTTCAGTAATAAAGATAAATTTTAAAAATAAAATACACAAAAAATTTTAAAGGAAATATGCAATAAGGACATCCTAGAGAAGTCAAAGACAATAAAGGTAGAAAAAATATCATTAAAGATCTTGCTTATGAGGTAATTCGTGTTCTTCTAGATACAAAAAAAAGTGTAGAAAGGAAACCAAATTAGAAGAGTTAAGGGGTGATTTTGTGGTGAGAAAACAAGTTTTATGGTACTCTTTCTAAAAATGACAGTGAAATGAATAAGATGAATAGAATGATAGCTAGAAGAGACAGCAGAGTTAAGATATCAGTGGTAATGCTTTATTTTCATTTGGTTGGCTTTTGGTGTGTGTGTGTGTGTGTGTGTGTGTGTGTGTGTGTGTGTGTGTGTGTTTTAAGACAGAACGAAGTTAGTTATGGAAGAGATGGAAAATGATGAGGAAAGATATATACAAAAGAAAAAACAAGAGGCCACCTCTTATTCTGGGACTGCAGGGAAGAAAGGGAGAAAGATGGAATGGATATAGAACTAGAGTTATCCTAAATGAAGCAGAAAGAAGTTGAGGTATTAGAGTTTCTCAATTCTAGGAAGCCTCAAGAAACAGGACCAATGGCCCAGGAGGCAAGGTAAATCTTAAGAGATCATAGGGTAGGATGAAATTGATGTCTTGAGAAAGTGGAAAAGATAGGAAACAATCCCTCTGGAATGTTCATTAGGAACTCAGCAGACTAAGAAGGATGGAGGTTTAGATGAAATTCCAAGACAAGTTTTAGTGGGTGAAGCCATACTTGTGTTCTGGCTTCATCTGCAGTCTTCTACAGTCTAGGAGAGAGGAGAATATTGGCCCATGGTTAAAATCAAGATATTTAACTAAGGTTGGAGTGAGAGGAAAGGCAGTCCAAAGTCTGGGGAGTTAGTCTCGATTAAGCATATGGGAGTTAAATGAACTGTCAAAATGGAGGAGGCTGGGTCTGTTGTGATAGAGAGAGCAGCTTTCATGGGTGGGGCTTGTGGGTAGGAGAGATGATGGACAAGGAGGCTGTGGTCGTAGGAATAAAAGGAAGTGAGTACAGATGAGGAACAGGTTGTGTAACAGTTTAGGCAGTGGCTATGAGGCTGGGAGATTAGTAAGAAGGCCAGTTCATTTACTCCTAAAAGAAAGGGTCCCAGGTAGCAGCCGGGTCCTGGATATCTAGGGAGGAAAAGAGCACACTTAAAAGAATGGAAAAGGGAACTCGGGGGCATTGAAGTCATTTTCTTTCTCCAGACCAGAACTAGTAAGACTGAGTAATCTAATAGATAAGTGAAAGATCAGAGGCAGGTCAGCAAGGGTGGGGCAAAAGAAAAGGAAGGCTGAAGACTCAGGAGACCAATGGGCTGGAAGGCCATTTCAGAAGGGGTTTCCTAGAAGTGTGATTCCATCCTTCTCATGAAAGCCTGCCCAGAAACTCTTACTTCCCAATGCTTGGGAATTAGCTCCCCAAGTTCCATAACCGCCCCGCCCATATCCATAAGCCCTTAAGCACTAAGATGCAGCTGGGAGAGGGTGGGTGACTGAATGGGAGACTCTGAGGGGAAGCTGTCCTGGTCCCAGTGCCCTTCTCTGGCCTCAAAACCCTAAATCCTGATCTGAAATAACGGGTGACAGGTTTATTATTTATCTAGGGCAGGAGCTAGAGAAATGGAAGAAACCAGTGAACAGCCAGCTCTGACGTCAATCCCTGTCACCACCCCCAACCTCTGCACAAACCTGCTCTACCCCTTGATGCTGGAACTTACAGCCATAGACATGAAATATCTTCACTCCCATTCTGAGCCATTCCCCTCTTCCTTTCATTACATACAGAAGTGTCAAATATGCTCTCAGCAAACTTCATAAAGGAGGTCCTGTCCCATTCCTGTTCCAAAGTCTTTTATCAGATTGGGCCCTGCCCTCGAGGTTCTTCAAAATTCCCAGCCCATGGTAAGACTCAGGGTTCCCTCTCTACCTAGCAGCTACACACCAGTTCAACAGTGCCATGCCTCCAGCTGAATGTGGAAACCCTGCAGGCTGTCTTGGATTGTGCCCTATTTCAACACCTAAGTAGGCCAGACTATCTTGTCCTCACAGGGAAACCAGGAAGTGGCTATGGGAGCTACATATGTCAGATCCTTGGCATCTGTGACATGCTGGTGCCCCTACCTCCTGATTCTGGCTGTCACCGTCAGATAAATCAGGTCAACCCTGAGATTTCTCCAGCTTCTCCACTCTTCCAGTTGAATGCTCTGGTCTGACTGGAGTAACGCATGCTATACAAGGATATGGGGGAAAGGAAGGCTGGGGAAGGGTTCCAGGAAGCCTCCTAGGATCAAGAAACAGGACCAATGGCCCCAGGAAACTAAGAGGAAGAAGTAGAGGAGAAAGAGTGGCTGCTACTGCCTTTGGCTAAAAAGTAGAGGGCAACTGAAGGATTTATGAGAGATGGGGTCACACGTGATTTTCCTGGCTCCCCCTAACCCTCAGAGGGAGGGCCTCTCACCAGAGCCTGGAACAAAGAGGAGGCAACAATATGAGTTGTCACCATTAGGATCCCTCACCTCTGCCCTGCACTCACCCCCTTTTCTCTTCCTTCCAGGCTTCCAGTGCTACAATTTATCTGCCCTAGGGGTAGGGCAGCCACTATCCTGGGGGTTGCTGTCCTCCTGTAGCTGCTACCCTCAGGCAGGGACACCAGTGCCAGGGAGGAGGCAGCCCTGGGGGGCTGGGGGGTGCCACCACTACAGAGCTTCCAGAGCTGCCTACGATACTTGTCCCCAGTGAGCAAGTAGAGCACAGGATCCAGGCAGCTATTGGCGCTGGCCAGAGGCCGGGTCACTTTGTATACCACGTTGACAATGTTCAGCACCTGGCAATCAGCTTCCAACAGCCTTGCCATGTAATAAATGGTTCGGGTGATGTGGAAAGGCACGAAGCATACAGCAAAGACAGTCAGAACCACTGCAATGGTGCGGAGAGAACGCAGACGAGAAGATGACTGGGCAGCCCCTGGCAAAGGCCGATACAGGCGCCGGGCCATGAGCCCATAGCAGACAAGAGTGACCACGCAGGGTATGCCAAAGAGCAGCCCCATGATTATTGAGCTGAAGTGGACATAGTGGTCAAACTCCTCAGGCCGAGTGGTGTCATGGCACAGGATGGTATCCCCCCTGGAGCTGGTTGTGACAAAGAACAGATTGGGCACAAGACAGCTGGCTACAACCAACCAAACTGCCAGGCAGAGAAGGCCTGCAAGTCTTGGGCGGCCCCAACGTATTGCTCTCAGGGGGTGGCAGATTCCAAGGTAGCGGTGCACACTGATGCAGGTGAGGAAAAGGACACTGCAGTAGAGGTTCCAGTAGAAGAGGAAGCGGATGAACTTGCAGAGCTCAGTGCCAAAGGGCCAGTGGTTTCGGGCTGCGTAATAGTAGATGAGGGTGGGCAGTGACAGCACATACAAAGTGTCTGACAAAGCCAAGTGGAACATGTAGGTGGTCGTTGCATCCCAGGGTCGGAGGTGAAAGAGGAAGAGCCAGAGGGTTGGAGCATTGAGGACTAGACCCAGCACAAAAACAACTGTGTAGCTCACAGGCAGCAGGATGAACTTGAACTCTTCATCAAACCAGCAGTCCAGCTCCACCTCACTGTTGCCAGGATCTGAGTTGGGCCCTGGGGTTGTGAGCAGTGAGGATTCTGCACTGGCCATGGTCCCTCCTAGAGGTGAAAAAGGCAGAAGTGAGGGTATTGGATTTCCCTGTCCCTCCTACCCCCAGCCCTGATCTGGGGGGGGGGGAGGGGAAGGGAGAGAACAGTGAGGGCAATGGTTGAAGCATTAGTGGGAGCTGAGCTGAGAAGAGTAAATCTGGATGTAACCCAGGCCAGCTGGGCCCCTGCCCGAACTCCCTTGGTCCAGCCAGGAGAGTGGTGAGTAGCAGGCAGTGCTGGGAAGACAGTCAGTTTTTTTGGGTTGTTCTCATTCTAGGGCTGACTCTGTCTTCCAGAGCTTGGCTAGCTGAAGTGGGTAGAGGCCTACTAGGACTCTCCAATGTGAGAAGATGCCCAACCTCTAATTACCTCCTAGCTCATCACAGCAGCTGTGTCCCTGTGAAGAGAACATCTCTCCATTAGGGAACTTCACCTCTCCTCTCACCCTGCTCCCAGTATCTTTGTACTACAGTTACTTCTGATGCCTGGTCCAGCCCAGGAACCCCATCACCACTCTTACCCAAGAAACTTGGCAGGTCTCCTACCTGGTCCCCTTGAAGCTGAGCCCAGCTGACTCTGTCACCCTTCTCCTTGGCAGCCAGAGGGCCTATTCCTGGGGGCGGGGTTGGGGTGGGGCCTGTCCCTCTTCCTGTCCTGGGAGACTGTCAGAGCAAGAAAGGCCCATCAAGATTATCTAGTCCAACCCACTCACTATATAGATTGCAAAAGAGGCCCAGCGAGATTACTATTTAACAGCTTCTAAATGACTGTAGGAGAGAGTACACAAGGAAACGTCTAAGTTAACAGATAAAGAGCCGGGCCACTTGAGTTAAATAAAACTACAAGATGATCATACATTCTGTGTAAGTGAGCAGAAACATGAGAAATAAATGTTAACATGGGCAACTACAAGATAACACACTGAAAGATTTTATAAAATCTAAGCTTCTCATATAAATCTTAACTCCATGTGCATATGATTATAGCAAATCCTTATGTAGCACCTTCTTTGTGCAAGGCACTAGTGCTTTACACTTATTAATGGCCCCCAGGCTCTCTATTGAAGTGGGTAATATTATCGTCCCTATTTTGCTGATGAGAAAACTAAGGCACAGAGAGTTTAAGTATTTTGTTAATTCGTGGTAGAACTAAGATTTGAACCCAAGCAGGCCTGCCCTTGAATCAGGCTCTAGCATCCATGTACTTAATTACTATGCTTAGTCACCTCTCTAAGCCACTGGCCATAAACCACAGATGGATAAGCAAATATTTCCTGAGAGATAACTATGTACTTGGCCCAACTCTAGTAAACAGAACAGACAAAAACTTCTACTCTAATGAAGCTTACACACTAGCGGGAGGGAAAAGATAAAATTAACAAGTAAAATATATAGATTTTGATCATTATTATAGAGAAAAATAAAGGAGGAAAAGGGAATGCTGAAGGAAGAGAGGATTGCTGTTTTAAATATTAAGGTGACTTTTGAATAAAGACCAGGTGGTTGTGAGGAAGGGGAAACATAGAAATCAGGTCAGAGACTTTGGCAGGGGCCAGATCATGAAGGTCATTGGAAGCCATTGTGAGGACTCCTTGGCTTTTACTTTCAGTGAATAGGAAGCCATGTAGGGCTTAGAAGAGACAACTGTCGGGATCTGATGTACCCTTCAGAAGAATCACTGGCTAGCTCCAGGTTGAGAATAGACTGCAGGGCTGGGGACACAGGAGGCAGACCAGTTCCGAGGCTGTTGCCAATAGAGATGATGGTGGACCAGGCTGGTGAAAGTGGTGCGAAGTGGTCAGATTGTGGCTAGATTTTCAAAGTAGATACCAGATTTCCTTATGTGGGGTGTGTGAAAAAGGGATGATGAGTCAAGAATGACTACAAGATTTCTGGCCTGAGCAACTGGAAGAATGAGTTAATGTTGACAGAGATGGAGTTATTGACGGCTATAAGAGGAAAGATAGGGAGTTCAATGTTCAGCCTGTCAATATTTCAAGATGTTTATTACTTTATGTCAGAGGAGATGGCCAGGAGGCAGTTCTCTCCTCCCCACGTATGCTAGCCAACTCCCTTACAGACTCCATCCCTTCCTACACACCAACTCATCTCTCTCTATCACTACAGGCAATACTGGTCTGAATATAGCAGATAAAGCCTAGATGTTTGAGAGTCATGTGGCCAGGAATGCCCAGTTGTCAGGAGTTCTGGACCCTAGGGCTCTTGGGGCTAACTACAGTCTTAGTGATTATGGAGGTCTTAGGCATAGGAGGCAAGCTCTGGGCCTGAAGGCCTCTGAGGATAAAGTGGGTAGTGCTTGGGGAAAGGGAGCAGGCTAGAGCAGAATCCACTCTGAAGGGAACTGGCAAACAATGGGGACTCTGAACCTGATCTTCAGGTCCTAAGAATGCTGCCCAGCTGGATCCTACAAGTGAGAGGAGGAGGCAGGCCTACAAGAGAGGCTCTAGAATCTAGAATTCAGAACTCCTGGAAGACCCAAAAACCTGGATGGGGAAATGTGGAGTTCTTTGCTCTGTGTCACGGTAGGGGGCAAATAAAAGGTATGCATGGAGGAAGCAGTTATAGCCTGAGTCCTGAACAGCTGACAGCTGTGATACTGCATAAAAGATGGTGATACTGCATCAGGTGTTTGGAGCCAGATGGTGTTGAATTCAAATTCTTGTTCTTCCTTGTATGAGTTGTGTGACCCTGAACACCACTTTGTAACTCAGTGTCCTCACCAGTGAAATGGGGATAATAATAACAACCATTTAGGGTTTCTTGCATATTGAATTGGTTAATAAGTGTGAAAGCACTTTGTAAACCATAAAATGCTGCTTAATCCATAAAATATTTTGTATCATTACTTTGCTCCCAGGGATGGAGGTGGCCACTTCAGTGGACAAGTGTGATTTGAGGCATGGCATACACCCAAAGGGTCAGTCCAATATCCACTACACTAGGAAAGCCCTAGACTAAGCCAGCTCCTGGTTCTCACAGCTTCAAACTGGCTTAACTCTGCTAGGTTTCTACTGGAAACAGCTACAGCTGCCACTGCTGCCACCACTACCACCCAGTGGCTACTTCAGGAAAAGACCTCTTCCAAAGTTCCCCAATCAGCAGCTAGCTTCTGCTAAAGTTACAGAGGCCAGAAGAAATTATTTGTGCCTTATGCAATGCTGCTGTCCAGACTTGCTCTCTTCTGTGAAACTCTTCCTCACTTTTGTAACTGTGATTTGGGGATTACTCTGGTTCTCCTGTTCCTGTGGCTATTCCTTCAGACTCCTTCCCTGGTTCCTTATTGTCCTCCTTTCCCCAAGTGGGACCCTTCCCCAAGGCTTATTCGGAAAGCCTCTCTCCACTCCCCTTTTCTAATCTCCTCCTTTCTTCTCTCTTCCCCTTTTGCCACCCTCCCCCCATTTCTCCTTCTCTCTCTCTCTCTCAACATCCACTCTCAAGATTTAACTTAGCCCCTGGGTCCGGGTGAAGCTGGGTCCTGGGTCTGGGTGAAGCTGGATCCCGGGTCCGGGTGAGGCCGTGCGCCCCTGGATCCGGGTGAGGCTGGGTCCCGGTTCCGGGTGAGGCCACGCCCCTGGGTCCGGGTGAGGCCACGCGCCCCTGGGTCCGGATGAGGCTGGATCCCAGGTCCGGGTGAAGCCGCGCCCCTGCATCCGGGCGAGACCAAACCAGAGGGAGTTGGACCTGCATTACCACCATTTGTCCACCATCCAGAGCTGAAAAGTCAGTGCCGACATGTACACATAAGGAACTGGTGGACATTGAAATTGGGTCTCAAAAGAACTGTTGGTCCAGAAAGAAACTTACTACAGACTGATTCATTTGCCTGTCAGCATAACTATTATTGCTCGTCTCACATTCGGTTCTTATAAGTGTATTTCTAGTGACACACGATCTCGCTCATGTCGGGCCTCAGAGGGAGGGTAGGAGAGGGTG
The DNA here is from genome assembly GCF_951640355.1 of Cnephaeus nilssonii. Lineage (NCBI taxonomy): Eukaryota > Metazoa > Chordata > Mammalia > Chiroptera > Vespertilionidae > Cnephaeus > Cnephaeus nilssonii. The sequence continues at coordinate 47,903,121 of NC_137071.1, forward strand.
GGGGTTGGGGGGAGAGATCAACCAAGAGACTTGTGTGCATGCATACGAGCCTAACCAATGGTTAAGGAAAACAGGGGTGTGGGGGCATCCGTGGGGAGGGGTGGGGGATGGGAATGGGGGGATGAGGACAAATATGTGACACCTTAGTCAATAAAGAAATTAAAAAAAAAAGATTTAACTTAGAAGTTATGAATAATTATATTGACATATGAGACACCAGCATACAGATCTCTCTCTAATCAAAATTAATCTCACATTCTTATTATATTTTACTAGAGGCCCAGTGCATGAAAATTCATGCACTGGAGGGGGGGTCCCTCAGCCCAGCCTGCCCCCTCTCACAGTTCGGGAGCCCTCAGGGGTGGGAGGCGACCCGGCGATCAGGGAAAGGTGACGCCCCATCTCACTTCTGCTGCTGCCACTGCCAGCAGCACATGCCTTTGCCAGCCCTGGTTACCTGAGCCTCAGGCCGGCCCTGGGAGGCTGGGCAGCCACCATCTGAGGCTTGCCTGTGCCTCGGGCCAGCCCTGGGCAGCTGGGGGGCTGGAGGGACTGGGTGCCGCCATCTTGTGACTGTGGGCACCACCATCTTTGAGGGCGTGGCAGTCAATTAGCATATTCCCTCTTTATTAAATAAGATTTCTACTGAAATTATGAAACATACCATAAACTACCTAGAATTATACCCACTTATGTTTTTGTTCATTTCTTCCCACACCATACCCAGAGCTCCTTGAGGACAAACACCTGGTTTTACTTCTGTCTTTCCCAAAATCTTCCAAGCATGTTCCAGGTATTTCCCTCCAAATTTATACATCTTGTGATCCAAAAATGTTCCTTCTAGTTCACAGTTAACAAAACAGATATCTTGCACATATTAGGTATTCAATAAGTGTCTGTTAAGTGAATGAATGACTCACTAATAGTTTGTTGAATTGAATGATTCCCATATCTATAATCTAAGCTCTGTATATATTGTTTGCTGTGGGACATATCCACTTGGCTATCTCATTGACATCTAGAATTTAGTATGTCAGGCAAAGTGTATTACCTTTTTTCCCCTGGCTAAGATAAATAAGTGTATAAATACCATTATTGTTGGTATCCTTCCATTCCCCTACTCTCCAGTCTTTTCCAGTCCTTCCCTCTTTGCCCCTCAAATTCTCTGCAATAGTTGCTGTTTCCTTGGGGCATAAAGAAGGGAAAGGCATGATTTCTAATATCTTTTTCTGAGTTGGAGGCAGGGGGAGGAAGAAAGGAAAGTGAAGGAGGGAAAAGAGGGGAGGAAGGAAAGTGGAAAGGAAGGAAAGAAATGAGGGAGGGAAGGTAAGTGAAATAGTGGGAGAAATGCAGCTTTGGAATCAGATGAACTCTGGCTCCATCACCTACTAGATAGATGGCTATGGGTAAGTCTTCCTGAACATGCGTTTTCTCATATGTAGAATGAGCATATTAGCACGTGTCTTGTGAAGAGAAAATGAGGCAATGCATGTAATATATAGGGTCTGGTAGTTATCACCCTCCTCATCAATAGGAATTATAAGATAGGTGAATTCAGAGGGTGTTGCAGATAGAGCTCACCCCAATTGCCTGTTTTCTTTACAAAGTGATAAAATGAGGTCACCTATTGAGAATAAGGTGCAATGTGAAGAGAAATAAGACAGTCACTCAACTTTGATGGCAAAGAACACTAATCTGAAATCCTGGATAATGCAAACTTAATAAAATCATGGGAAAGTGACTGGCTCCATCCTATCTAATAAAGAGGGAATATGCAAATTGACCATCACACTGTCACAAAGATGGTGGTACCCACAGCGGAGGTGGGGGTTTCTGTAACACAAGATGGCTGCACCCACAGTGGAAGCAGGGTTTCTGTAACAAAAGATGGCTGCACCCACAGTGGAGGCTAAGTTCCTGTATGAGCCTTAATGAGCAATCAGCAGTAACCTAAGGCTGTGTGGCACTGGGCTGGGGCAGGGGACCTGAGGCTGTGCCTCCCGGCTCGGTGGGGCTTGACAGGGGACCTCAGGCCATGCCCCCTGCCCGGCAGGGCTTGTTGGGGGATCTCAAGGTGCACCCCCCCTGGGCTGGGGGACCTCAGGCTGCGCCCCCCCAACCCCGGCACCGGGGGACCTGAGGTTAGGCCCCCCACCTGGCACCAGGCCAGGGGACTTGAGGCTGCGCCCCTCACCAGGTGGGGCTTGATGGGAGATCTCAGACCATGGCCCCCACCCAGCAGGGCTTAATGGAGGACCTCAGACCATGCCCCCTGCCCGGCAGGGCTTGACAGGGGATCTCAGGCCACATCCCCCACCCAGCAGGGCTTGACGGGGGACCTCAAGGTGCACCCCCCACCTAGGCCCAGGCCGAGGGATCTCAGGCAGCGCCCCCTGCCCTGGCGCCAGGCCAGGGGACCTGAGAGTGTTCTGAGGGTCCTGAGGCTGCACCCCCACCTGGCGCTGGGCTGGGGAAACTGAGGCTGTGCCTCCTGCCAGGCGGGGCTTGACAGGGGACCTGAGACTGCACCCTCCACCCAGCGGGGCTTGACGGGGGACCTGAGGCTGTACCCCCAACCTGGTGGGGCTTGACAAGGGTGGGGCTGACTGGGTCTGGATCTCACCCAATGGGGGTGGGGCCAGCTGGGTCTGGGTCTCACATAATTTTGAGGTGCTGCAGGTAGGTGGGGACTTGACTCTGTGTCCCATTGCATGCCCCAGACTCTGACAAGAGGAAGATTTTCATATACATTTTACTAATTTTATTTCATCTCTGACACTTTTATTATAGAGAAAGAGCAAATAGCAATATTAAAATACCTCCTCTAATTAATCCCCTTTTAGTGTGCACAAATTTCATGCACCGGGCCACTAGTATGATTATATTAAAGTTAGTTTTGTTCCAGTGTCTTTTCTGTAGCTTTCTAAATGTTTGTTCTTTATCTCCAGCAAGGCTATTAACAACTTTAGGGTAGCGATCAGTACTGCTGTGTCCAGCAACTAGGACAGCATGGGAAGTCTCTCTTTCCACCATTTGATTCATCTGTCTCCTTTCCATTCTCCCTCACTGAGCCAATGCCATGATCCAGAACCCACTTAAGTTTTCTGGTATGCCTTCAGTTGCAATAACAGAAAATTCCAACTCTTCTGGCTTTAAAATAAGGAAATGTATTATCTTGCATCTAAGCCCAGGAGTGGGCAGCTTTGGAGTTGGCTAGTTCAACAATGTTATAAAAAAAAAATCCTGTTTCTTTCCATATTTCTGATCTGCAACCCTCAGCATGTTGTTTAGCAACTCTCATGGTCACAAGGTGACTACTGCAGCTCAGGCATTGAACCCAAACATGGTAATATTCAGTGGTAGGAGAGGAAAGCCTCTATCCTGTGCACTTATTTTTATCACTCAGTAAACCTTTCCCAAAATCTCCCCAGCATACTTCCCTCACATCTCAGTGGCCTGAATCCCATCATACCTATAATTAAGCTTATAGTTAAATCTATCACTGGAAAGGGGGATGAAATTACCATGACTAGCTTAGAAGAGCAGAACACCAAGTAGAAGATGATGGAGTACCCCAAAAATGGGGGTTCTGCCCACAAAAAGGAAGGGGGTATGGCTAATGAGTTGATAAACAATCCTGTCTGCTACAATCCCTTACTGAATAACAGATCCCTTCCTCACTTAGAGATGTGATCACTTCCTAACTGGAAGGCCTGGTTGGGAATATTATTGAGTTGTGCAGAGTAAGTGGGAGTAAGGACCTGAAAAGGATCAAAAACACTTTCACTGGGCCAAAATCAATGTGTCATCAGGACTGCACCTGAACTACAACCTTGCAACCATGAGAAACCATAGGGGAGAACCTGTTTCCTTGCCTTTTCCAGCTTCTAGAGCTACATTCCTTTACTGTTGCCCCTTTCTCCATCTTCAAAGCCAGCAGCATATCAGCTTGCTTCAGTCCTCACATATCCTTTTGACTCTGTAGTTAACTTTTTTCCTATCGCCCTCTGCCCCCCTCTCATAAAGAGACCAGTGATTATATTTAGGGCCCACCCAGATGATCCAGAATAATTTCCCCATGTCAAGATCCTTAGTTTAATCATACCTGCAAGGTCCCTTTTGCCATACAAGGTAACATTCATAGGTTCCAGGGATTAGGACCTAACATCTTTGGGGGCCATTGTTATGTCTTCCACAGGTCAAAATTCACCAAGCTGTGCAATTAAGATTAGTGCATTTTACTGTTTGTCAATTATACCCCAGTGAAGAAATGCATAGACTCCTGGAAAAGACATGATGGTTTAAGTTCAAGCATAATAATGAATTAAAGACCTGCCAGATCTACTCCTGCTGAGAGTACCATAGACTTAAGTTGAAAGAGTAATGAGCCTCAAGTATGGTTCGGAAGACAAAAAAATGGGCTGAAGGCTAGTCCAAAAGTACATTCATTTGGACTTTTCACCTTCCCCACAGACACCATATACAACTCTTTTCTTTTTTCTTTTTATTGAATTTATTGGGGTGACACGGGTTAACAAAATTATACAGACTTCGGTTGCACAATTCCACAACACATCATCTGTACACTGTATTGTGTTATATGACTCTTTTATGTATGTCCAGCATTTGTTTTAATAACCCTATGATCCCTGTAGAGCCTGGGCTTCTAGCTCTACCTGAAAATCCCTGATAAGGAGAGAGTTACAGCCACTAAAAGACAAGGCTCTGGGATGCATGCTGGCAAGGAATGACAAGGGCTAACACAGCTAGCTATGCAAAGGGAATACAGGACAGCTATTCAGTACCTACAGTGGGGAGCAGGAAGTAGGGAAGGCCCTGCTCAGCCCTCTGAGCCACCCTCTGAGGAAAGAACATCTGATTGTGGAGGATTGAAGGCTGCATCTGTGGATAGATACTAAAGACCAGCCAGTTCTAAGGGGAGATGAGGAGGGTAGGGCCCTATATCCCCAGATCTTGGAGATTCTGTCTCTACATTCTTCCTGACTAGGAAGCCTAGGTGTGGGCCTTGTGGGAAGGACAGTCAAGTAAGGAAGATTAATTTTGTTGCTGCCATTATGGGGGTTGTAGAGAGCGCCTGGGAAGGCACATGAGCATTTCTTTAATTATTGTCAGCTGAATCCAGTGGCATTGGCAGAGACACGTCCTGGAAACACACCTTGCCAGAGGCAGGTGTGCTGTCAGCCTGACCTTCAGCTCAGGTGCCAGGGGGTGGGATTCATTATCTAAATCCAGCCAAGCACCAGGAACAAACACAATTATCCGGGCCCACCCAGAAGTGACGATTACAAAGAAGCCACAAGAATGCACATAATCTCCTTTGTCTTGGGCTTTAGTAAAACTTCCTGGTATTTTGCTATATAAAATAAATGCACTGTATCAGCTCTGGGTCACTGTCTTTCCATCAGAGGACAGCTGTCCCACCGGGCCCCAGCTTTTTCCTTCTATCTCTGTGTCTGTCTCTTTCTTTCATTTTCTCAATCCCCAGTTGCCCCTACTCAGGAACTGGACCGCTCTAGCCGCATTGGACGTGGAAAAGAGAGAAATATTTATAGGGGGTACTGGCAACTGTAGCACAGACATATCCTATAACATGGACTTAGTTTTAGGGATTGGAGAGTCAAGAGCTTAGGTGGGGGGAGAGGAAGGGTTTACTCCAAGTGAAGGTGATGCATATGTCAACTGCCTATTCCCTCCACATGCAAAATTCTGCCAGGAGAACCTGTTCTTGGGCCAAGAATCCTTTGTTACCTTCTCTCCAACAAGAAAAGAAGTTCAAGGCTCACAGACTTGTACACACACAGCTCAATGCACTCATTGCCCCCTCCCCTATCTCCACTCCCTCTTACTGGCAACTGATTTCTGCTGTGCACATAAGCTGAGATAATCAGTGCTTCTAAACTTCTGCTTCAAGAGTCTCAAGTCCTAAGTGGTGGGGGCTGAGGAAAGAATATTCTTTTCCATATCCTTGGCTTTGGTGTGGCTTGTAAAAGCTGATTGAGAGATATAGAAAGAGGAGGGCGATACAAAGCTCTCTTTTCAGAAACGCAAACGCTTATACTTTAAGTCCTCCTATTTCTATCCCTCACCATGCTTTTCCTTTAAGGCCTCTCATTCCCTTTGATCCCAGACCTCAAGTTCAAGGCCTCACATGGCCAAAGCCCTATATTTCCCCTTCTCAAGCTCCCCTGCCTTTAACACTATCAGATTCAAAACCCTGCCCCACCCTGTCACAACATGAAGAGCCTGCTAATCTTTTAGCCATTAATCTTATAGCCACTAATCTGCTTTCCAAATTCTTGGCACCTGAGCTATTTATAAAGCAGCATTTCATGCTAACTTCCCTACCCCCCATCAGAAACCTATTCTTTTCCCCTGACCCCCACCAATCTGAGCACTCAGAGGACCTTGGATATAAGAGACTGGGGAGAGAGGCATAGCAACCAGAACTGGAGACTGATGTGAGCGTCATCTCTCTCTCCAGGTAATAGTTCAAACTCCTCTATTTCTAGCCCAAACAATGCCCCACACCCCTTGCCTTCAGCATTCCCCTTAATAATAGTTGAGGGGCACCTTTCCTGACACATCCAGCATGCACTCAGGCTGAGAGACCCTGCAAGAGACCTCTGGAAGCTCCCCTAGGGTCAGACCTAATATGCATCAAAGAGAAGCACTACAGAGATATCTTCCTCTCTCTAATGGTACCCTTCTCTGAGGCCTAGCACCTAGGATATGGATGAGGAAAATTATGGGATATCTGGAGAGAGTGATAAGAGTGATGAACAGGTTCAAGAAAGGCTTTCAACCTCCATAGAGGTATCTGCCACCAACAACGAAGAGCATGAGGGCACCAACCATCTTTCCCCCTCACCTCTCCTTTCTTAGCTGAGGGATAAGGCCACTGTGAAGTGAACTCAGGCTCAGAATCCACTGTAGGAGCAAAAGTATCTGTTTTTGTTTGTTCATTCAATTGGGTAGCTAACAAACATGACTTCGAGCCCACTGTGTGGTATTTGATGTCCAGCCTCATCCAGTCCAATTTTCCTCACACTTTGCTGGATAGAGGCTTATCTATTGCCCCTTTAGACAAGTTTCTTCCCTCTAAGGCTTTCAAGAGTGCCCCAGCTACTCCAGGGAAGCCAGCACTTTCTTAAGAATAGACAGTGTAGTTAGCCAACAATTTGTAAAAAATAAAAACAGGGAGGGTTTTTTCCCCATGTACTGGATGGGTGAGAATATGGCTGAATAAGTACCTTTAGCAAGAGAGGAAATAGAAAAGGCACTTCACGGGGGAGAAGGGTGTCTATCTAAAGGGAGAAGGAAGGTTACATTATGCAGGTGTGCCTGGATGGTATAGTAAAGAGGATTAAGGAGACTAGTGGCCAAATGCTTGAGCCTTCCTCCGTCTCCCCCTCTCCCAGAAAAGGCTCTACATCAACTCCATGGCCAACATTTCCAGGTAAGTAAGAACTTCTAATTCTATTATTCTGTGACTTTTCCCCTACCCAAATCCAAGCTCTTGCCTTTGGGGCAGAGGGGTTTCCAACCTCCATCTTTGCACCATTTCATGCTCCTATGCCTCTTCTAATCCTAGGAATATTTCCTTTTCTCACCACTTAACCTTTCTTTCCTCTCCCTTCCTCTCCTCTTCCATTCTCTCCCAATCTTCCACCCTATCCTCTTTCTGGTTTTCTCCCCATAGGGTGTTTAAGAAGACCTGCTCCAATGGGAAGATGAGAGAAAAGAGGGCAAAAGGGATAGTTGGGTACATCCTTCAAGGCCTCAGTGCTTTGGGTTGAAGGATTCAGATGACTATGTTAAAAAATGATTATGGGAATAACATGGGAGGTTGTTCCACAACAACTTTCCAGCTACCTGGGGAAATGGGACTTCATGGACCATGTGAGTCCAAAAAGGGAAAGAGCCTGGAAAGAAGGGAATGGGAGCCAGGGAGTGAAAGAAAGCTAAGAAAGGACAATGCACACGAGAAGGGCAATTAGAGGGGGAAATGAGAGGAACCATTTCATGTATCCACTTCTGCTTCACGGTGTGAGAGCTTTTCCTGACCAGGTATGCCTTCGCTCCTACTCTCCACAGATAGTGTAGTCCTTGTTGACCCTGATTATTTAAAAGGTCTAAAGCCGTGGTTGGCAAACTGTGGCTCATGAGCCACATGCTGCTCTTTGGCCCCTTGAGTGTGGCTCTTCCACAAAATACCACGGCCTGAGCGAGTCTATTTTGAAGAATAGAAGAAGTTCTATTGGCGTTAGAAGAAGTTTATCTTTAAAAATTTGGCTCTCAAAAGAAATGTCAATCGTTGTGCTGTTGATATTTGGCTCTATTGACTAATGAGTTTGCCGACCACTGGTCTAAAGCAAGCATGTTAAACTCACACCTGGCAGGCCACAAGTTTGACATGCTTGTTCTAAAGAGTAAAAAAAAATCCTGTTGGTCTTTGTGTCAAGGGCCTCAAACTGAAAGGTCACACATGCCAGACAAGTAACCTGAATGAGTGGACTAGACAAGTGGACCAGAGGGATATAAGAAAGCCAAATTAGTGCTGGGAACTATGAATGCCTTGTCTGGTGGGGGCTAACAACTGGGAATTCCAGCCCAGTGGGGCCAAGTTTTCTGATTGTTAAAGAGGAACAGGAAATGAAGCTCAGAATAAGACCTTTAGAGGCCCAAAATCTGAAAAGATTATGGTGCCACTTCCCCAAATAATATTTAAAAATAGATATAGTTTTAAAGCAAAAATAAAATGTTATTTTTCAAAATTACACACAATTTACATGCATGCTGAAATTTAAATAGTTTCTAAAATTTCTGATTTTCTCCATTACTGTTGGTGGTGCCCCTGCTTCACTGCTTATCAGAACATGGGTTTAGACAGCCTATGGAAAGATCCAATATGTCAGAAATCCATCTTTTTATGCAAATTTCCTGATTTTCAAATGTTGGCAAGTAATTAAAAGATTTTTAAAGGCCTGGACACATTTTTAAAAACTGTATTTTTCTATAAGCTGGCTGTGACCCTAAGGTTGCCATTTTGAAACCTGTGGTATATGTCTTTCCATCTCTCCTTTTGTGTTGGGAAACCTCCTATCTTTTCCATTAAAAAAAAAATCCCAAACAAAGAAATAAATAAAACAATAGTCACAGTAAATAACAGAAAGAAACATTACTTTGGCCACAGTACTAGAAATCAAAATTACACTGAAATATTTTTTCACTGCTTTTTATTTTTTTTTAATTCTTACTCTGTGATCTTATTTGATTGAAAATTCTATTTGATTTTGAAAAAGGCTCAGAACAGCCCTAGCCGGCTTGGTTCAGTGGATAGAGTCTCAGCCTGCGGTCCCAGGTTCGATTCTGGCCAAGGGCTCATGCCTGGTGTTGCAGGCTTCATCCCCACTAGGGGGCGTGCAGGAGGCAGCCGATCGATGATTCTTTCTCATCATTGATGTTTCTATCTCTCTCTCCATCTCCCTTCCTCTCTGAAATTAATAAAGAAATATACTTTTTTAAAAAACAGAAGGCTCAGAACAGATTAATGAATAGTAATTCAGATGTAACCTTTAGATATTGTAGAATAAAACAGTCTTAATATGTCAGATTAAGCAGTATGAATAAGCAGACCAGCCAGTTTTAAATATCAGAGAAATATTGGGGTATAGCCAGTAAATTAAGCAACTTATTTAAGATTCTCAATTGCTCTTTATTTCTAAAGCCTAAATCATTTTTCGCATTCCTACAAAATCTTCAGAATAACCTACAGAAAGAAACCTTTAGTTTAAAAAATGCATGTTGGCCCAGGAATATATTTTTCCTTTTATCCTCATCATCTATATGTCCCTTAGTAGAGTTTGATATTGTTATTCACTTAAGTTGTGTACATTTCTTAAGTGACTTCCTTAGCTATTTTGTTTTGTTACTTTTATGAAGATAATCTTATTTGCATCACATTTTATAAAATGTTTTTCTTCTATTCAAGGTGCATTTGTTGATGTAAAATATGCTTATTCTAGACCATTAAGTGATTAAAGGCCAGTTCTAGGGCATTATATGTGGTGTGTAAGTGAAGTATTGTCTATTAAAAATCTATATGGGATTTCTATTATTTCTTACAACTGTATGTGAAACTACAATGGCCTCAAAATAAAAAGTTTAATTTAAAAAAGGCAGTGAGAGAGAAGTCATAAATGCCTAAGGTGATCTTATGTTTAATTATAGAAACAAAGTTGAGAAACAAATGCAACAGTTATAAACAGAAGTTATTTCTGGAATATGATATATGATGGTGGAGTTGGAGTTATCTTTTTGTTTGTTTTTTCTCATTTTCACACAATTAATATGTATTATTAGTATAATAAACACAAATATAAATTAATAACTTTAGAGTAGATGTTGAATTTAAAAAAATGAAAACAAGATATGTCCTAGCACAAATAAAAGATGATTCTAAACTGCTTTGAGCGCCAATAAGATCTTGAGGGACAAAGCGATGCCCTCTCCACATGCAAACAGTGGGATTTAAGAACAAATCATCTGACTAATACCCTCACCTCAGGAAATACTAGATACCCTCTGACTCACCCCTTCTGATCTTTTTCTGTCTTATTCCTCATCTCTTTCATTCCCTCCCTCCCCCTGCTTCCTTCCAGCCACCTCTTTTCCTCTTCTCACCTTCTCTATCTTTCCTTTTCCTTTGTCCCGTCTTTCCTTTTTTTTCCTCTCTTCATTCTCCCACTTTAATTGGCTATAATTGAGAACCAAGGTGAATTTATTTGTGGTCAATTTTGAAAATTGTTCTTTATCTTAATTGCAGAAAGATTAGAAAGTACAGGTGAAGGAGAAAGATACTATAATCCTAAAACCCAGATAATCAAGATAATTACTAGTAATATTTTAGTTCATATTTATTCATATTCTCTGTGCAGAATATCTACATTTTTATTTAAAATGCTATTATAAATAATTTTTTCTAATCTTCTTTTGTCAATATATAAAAATCTATAATTTTTAAGTTGCCTAGTCCTGTATTATATGGTTTAGCCAGTCTTCAGTTGTTGGATATATTTTGCTATTATAAACAACCCTGTAAAGTACATACTTGTATATATCTTATCATACTTGTCCAATTATTTCTTTTTTTTTAATTTTGGTATTTTTTAATTAAAAAAAACACCTTACATTTTATATCAGTAGAACAAAGCTCAATAAACACTTTATTAAACAAGTGAGGTAAAGCATTATTAAAGCTAAAATTTAACTAATGGGAATAAAAATAGTTATTCATTTTTTAATTTACTAACTGGTTGTTAGCAAACCCAAATCCTATGTACACATGGGCAGAAGTAATGTGTTTAATTTATTAGCTTTCAAGACCAAGTCAATGGTGTGTAATCCCTTGAGTGAGCTTTGATAGTAATAGGAAACTCTTTAAAAATCAAATTGTGAACCAGATAGATAGTGCAGTTTTTATTTTATTTTATTTATTTATTTTTTAATTTCTTTATTGATTAAGGTAATACATATTTGTCCGCATCCCCCCATTACCTTCCTAAACAAAGCCCCACTCATGCCCCCACGCCCCTGTTGTCTGTGACCACTGGTTAGGCTTACATGCATGCATACAAGTCCTTTGGTTGATCTCTCCCCCTTACCCCCACCCTCCCCTTCCTTCCCTCTGAGGTTTGACAGTCTGATCTATGCTTCCCTGTCTCCGGATCTGTTTTTGTTCATCAGTTTATGTTGTTCATTATTTCCCATAGATGAATGAGATCATGTGATATTTATCTTTCTCTGACTGACTTATTTCACTTAACATAATGCTCTCGAGTTCCATCCATGTTGTTGCAAATGGTAGGAATTCCTTCTTTTTTAGCGCAGCATAGTATTCCATTGTGTAGATGTACCACATTTTCTAATCCACTCATCTGCTTATGGGCACTTAGGCTGTTTCCAAATTTTAGCTATGGTAAATTGTGCTGCTGCTATGAACATAGGGGTGCATATATCCTTTCTGACTGATGTTTCTAGCTTCTTGGGATATACTCCTAGAAGTGGGATCACTGGGTCAAATGGGAGTTCCATTTTTAGTTTTTTGAGGAAACTCCATACTATTCTCCACAGTGGCTGCACCAGTCTGCATTCCCACCAGCAGTGCATGAGGGTTCCTTTTTCTCCGCATCCTCACCAGCACTTGTCATTTGTTGATTTGTTGATGATAGCCATTATGACAGGTGTGAGATGGTACCGCATTGTCGTTTTGATTTGCATCTCTCGGATAATTAGTGACTTTGAGCTTGTTTTCATATGTCTCTTGGCCTTCCTTCTGTCTTCTTTCTAAAAGTTTCTGTTTAGGTCCGTTGCCCATTTTTTGATGGGGTTATTTTCCTTTTGTTAAGCTGTATGAGTTCCCTGTAAATGTTGGAGATTAAACCCGTATCGGTGACAACATTGGCAAATATGTTCTCCCACGTAGTGGGCTTTTTTGTTGTTTTGTTGATGGTTTCTTTTGCTGTGCAAAAGCTTTTTATTTCGATGTAGTCCCATTTGTTTATTTTCTCTTTATTTTCCATTGCCTTAGGAGCAGTATCAGTGAAGAAGTTCCTTCGGCATATGTCTGAGATTTTGCTGCCTGTGGATTCCTCTAGAATTTTTATGCTTTCCCATCTTATGTTTAGGTCTTTTATCCATTTTGAGTTTATTTTTGTGTATGGTGTAAGTTGGTATTCTAGTTTCATTTTTTTGCATGTATCTATCCAATTTTCCCAACACCATTTATTGAAGAGACTGTCTTGACTCCATTGTATGTTCATTTCTCCTTTGTCGAATATTAATTGGGCATAGTGGTTTGGGTCGATTTCTGGGTTCTCTATTCTATTTCATTGATCTATATGTCTGTTCTTGTGCCAGTACCAGACTGTTTTGAGAACAGTGGCTTTGTAATACAGCTGGATATCTGGTATTGAGATCCCACCTACTTTGTTCTTCTTTCTCAGGGTTACTGCAGCTATTCAGGGTCTTTTTTTATTCCAGATGAATTTTTGGAGAGTTCATTCTAGGTCTGTGAAATATGCCATTGGTATTTTAATGGGGAGTGCATTGAACCTATAGATTGCTTTGGGTAGTATGGACATTTTGATGATGTTGATTCTACCAATCCATGAACACGGTATGTTCTTCAATCTGTTTATGTCTTCCTCTATCTCTTTTTTCAGTGTCCTGTAATTTTTTTGCATATAGGTCTTTTACCGCCTTAGTTAAGTTTATTCCTAGGTATCTTAATTTTTTTGTGTGTGCGATGGTAAATGGGATTGCTTTTTTAGTCTCTCTGTAAATTCACTATTGGTGTATAGAAATGCTATAGATTTCTTGGCGTTAATTTTGTATCCTGCTACCTTACCAAATTCATTTATTAATTCTACTAATTTTTTGATAGAGTATTTAGGTTTTCTATGTACAGTATCATGTCATCTGCGAATAAGGACAGTTTTACTTCTTCTTTTCCGATTTGGATGCCTTTTATTTCTTCTTCTTGTCTGATAGCAATGGCTAGTACTTCCAGCACTATGTTGAACAGTAGTGGTGAGAGTGGGCATCCCTGTCTTGTTCCTGTTCTTAGGGGTTTAATTTTTTGCCCATTGAGTATGATGTTGGCTGTGGGTTTGTCATATATGGCTTTTATGATGTTGAGGTATGATCCTTCTATTTTCACCTTGCTGAGCGTTTTTATCAAAAATGGGTGTTGGATTTTGTCAAATGCTTTTTCTGCGTCAATTGATATGATTATGTGATTTTTCTCCCTCAATTTGTTTATGTGATGTATCACGTTTATTGATTTGCGGATATTGTACCATCCTTGCCTCCCTGGGATACATCCTGCTTGGTCATGGTGTATGATCTTTCTGATGTACTGCTGGATCCGATTTGCTAGAATTTTGTTGAGGATTTTGTCATCTATGTTCATGAGGGATATTGGCCTGTAATTCTCTTTCATTGTGTTGTCTTTATTTGGTTTTGGTATTAGGGTGATGCTGGCTTCATAGAAGGAGCTTGGAAGTGTTCCTTCCTCTTGAATTTTTTGGAATAGTCTGAGGAGGATAGGTTTTAGTTCTTCCTTGAATGTTTGGTATAACTCCCCTGTGAAGCCGTCTGGCCCCGGACATTTGTTTGCTGTAAGCTTTTTGATGACTGCTTCAATTTCTTCCATAGTTATCAGCCTATTGAGATGTTTAGATTCTTCCTGATTGAGTTTTGGAAGGTTGTATTTTTCTAGGAATATGTTTATTTCCTCCAGGTTGTCTAGTTTGTTGGAATAGAGTTGTTCATAGTATTTTTTAAGAATCCTTTGTATTTCTGTGGGGTCTGTTGTTATTTTTTGCCTCTTTCATTTCTGATTTTGTTTATTTGGGTCCTGTCTCTTTGCTTCTTGATGAGCCTGGCTAGAGGTTCATCAATCTTGTTTATCCTTTCAAAGAACCAGCTCTTGGTTTTGTTGATCTTTTGTATTTTTTTTTTTTTTTGGTCTCTATGTCATTTATTTCTGCTCTGATCTTTATTATCTCCTTCTATCTGCTCACTCTGGGCTTTTCTTGTTGCTCTCTTTCTAATTCTTTGAGTTATAGAGTTATATGATTTACTACCATTTTTTTCTTGTTTTTTTTGAGGTAGGCCTGTAGACCTATAAACTTCCCTCTCAGGACTCCTTTCATTGTGTCCCATAGGCTTTGAATTGTTGTGTTTTTATTGTCATTAGTTTCCAGGATGTTTTTAATTTCTTCTTTTATCTCATTGGTAACCCAATCAATATTTAATAACATGCTATTCAACTTCCAAGTGTTTGAGTGTTTTTATTGTAGTTTATTTCTAATATCATGCCATTGTGGTCTGAGAAGATGCTTGGTATGATTTCAATCTTCTTGAATTTGGGGAGACTTTGCTTGTGACCCAATATGTGGTCTATTTTTGAAAATGTCCCATGTGCACTTGAGAAGAACGTATATTCTGCGGCTTTGGGTGAAATGTTCTGAAGATGTCAATTAAGTCCATCTGATCTAGTGAGTCATTTAGGATTGCTGTTTCTTTGCTGATTTTTTTTTCACTAGAGGATTTATCCAGTGAAGTCATTGGTATAATAAAGTCCCAAACTATGATTGTATTGTTGTCGATCTCTCCCTTGATATCTTCTAGGAGTTTTTTTTTCTGTATTTGGGTGCTCCTGCATTGGGTGCATATATGTTTACCAGGGTTATATCCTCTTGTTGTATCGATCCCTTTAGCATTATGAAGTGGCCTTCTTTATCTCTTGTTATGGCCTTCACTTTGAGGTCTATTTTTTCTGATATAAGTACTGCTACCACAGCTTTTTTTTTTTTATTTCCATTTGCCTGAAAGATATTTTTTCATCCCTTCACTTTCAGTCTGTGTGAGTCCCTTGTTTTGAGGTGGTTCTCTTGTAGATAGCATATGTATGGGTTGTGTTTTTTTATCCATTCACCCACTCGGTGTCTTTTGATTGGAGCATTTAGTCCATTTACGTTTAAAGTTATTATTGAAAGGTACTTGTTTGTAGCCATTTTTATTTTTTTGAGCCTGTGTTCCTTCTTACCTTATTATTTCTTCTTTTTACAACTTTCCCTTTAGCATTTCTTGCATTGCTGGCTTGGTAGTGATAAACTCCCTTAGCATTTTTTTGTCTGCGAAGCTCCTGATTTCCCCTTCAATTTTGATTGATAGTCTTGCTGGATAGAGTATTCTTGCATACAGTCCCTTGCTTTGCATCACTTTGTATATCTCCTTCAATTCCCTTCTAGCTTGTTGTGTTTCTGTTGAGAAATCATTTGATAATCTGATGGGGGTCCTTTGTAGGTAACTCTCTGTCTCTCTCTTGCATCCTTTAAGATTCTCTCTTTGTTGTTAACATTTGCCATTGTAATTATGGCATGTCTTGGTGTGGGTCTTTTGGGATTCATCTTGTTTGGGACTCTCTGTACTTGTGTAACTTTTTTCTTCCCCATATAAGGGAAGTTTTCTGTCATTATTTCTTCAAATAAATGTTCTAATCCTTGCTGCTCATCTTGTCCTTCTGGCAGCCCTATTATACGTATGTTATTTTGTTTTGCATTGTCCCAAAGCTCCCTTAGGCTCTCCTCCTGCTTTTTAATTTTTTTCTCTAGTTGCTGTTCAGATTGGGCTTGTTTTTGTACTTTATATTCTAATTCACTAATTCGGTCTTTTGCTTCTTCCAGTCTACTGCTGAAGCCTTCCATGGTGTTTTTGATTGTAGCTATATCATTTTTCATTTCTTCTTGATTTTTGCATAGGTTGTTGATTTTCTCATCCATCTAGTGTATGAACTGTATGACCATTACTCTGAATTCTTTTTCTGTCATGTTGCATGCCTCCGTTTCACTTATTTCCCTTCTTGGAAATTCCTCCTTTTCTTTCCTCTGGGGATTGTTTCATTGTCTCCCCATTCTGACTATCAGAGGGTTCAAATGTCGAGTTGCGGGGGCCTGGGCCTTGTGCAGTGGGAGTTTTGCACCCCCCAAGTGTCAGTGAAGAGCTCTGACACCATGACATGCGGCTGCTATGGGATGGTAGGAGCCTCGCTTGCCCCGGGTCAGAGTCACAGGCGCTTAGTGTGGCCTTGTGTGTGCACCTAGAATCTGGGGCCCTGCCTGCGTCACGTTGAAACAGAGAACCTGCTGAGGTATGCCAAAATTCAAAGTCCCCTAGTGTGCGTCAGGAGTCAGATGCTCCCTGTGTCCGCACTGAGAATCGAGTATCAGAGTCTCTGTTGCTTGGTGCTACCTCTCACCGAGAATCAGGGTCCCTGTGTGTGCATGCACCAAGAATTGGAGTTGCTGGCTCTTAGTGTGAATGTACTGGGAATCAGGGATCCCAGGCGCATGCAATGAGAAACAGAGTATAGTCACTGGTGCTCATTGCTGCCTCTTGCATGGAGATTCAGGGTCCCTGATCTGGTTGGGAGACCAGGTTGCACAGTCGCACTGTGTTGGCAGGAGGCCCACTCTTGCCCTGCGGAAAACAGCCTCTGTGTGCACTTGCCCTGAATCAAAGTCAGGTGGCACTGCTGCTCAGTGTGGGTGTGGGGTCTGGTCCCGCAGGTGTGCACTGTGGGAAACAAACTCCCCGTGTCCATGCACCCAGGCTCAAATTCAGCACTGCCCCCTTGTGTGTGCATGGGGTCTGGTCTTGGGGAACAAACTCCCTGAGTTCTCATGTTCAGGTTCAAATTCAGCGTAGCCTTTCTGCTTGGGTGCAGGGTCTGGGTCTTGGGAAACAAACTCCCCGGGTTCGCGCCCCCAGGCTCAAATTCAGCACTGTCTCCCCACGTGGGTGCGGGATTTGGTCGCGGAAAACAATCTCCCTAAGGTTGCGTACCTAGGCTCAAATTTAGTACATCCTCCCCGCCTGGGCGTGGAGCCTGGGTGAGGGAAACAAACTCTCTGGGTTCGCACGTCCAGGTTCAAATTCAGCACAGCCTCTCTGCTAGGGTGCAGGGATTGGTCATAGGAAACAAACTCCCTGGGTTTGCACCCCCAGGCTCAAATTCAGCACTGTCTCCCCGCGTGGGTGCAGGATCTGGTCGCGGAAAACACTCTCCCCAAGGTTGCGCACCTATGCTCAAATTCAGCATAGCCTTCCTGCCTGGGCACGGAGCCTAGTTGCAGGAAACAAATTCCCCTAGTTTGCACATCCAGGTTCAAATTCAGCGCTGTCTCCCTGCCCTGTGTGGGCGCAGGATCTGGTCACAGAAAACAGTCTCCCCAAGGATGTGTGCCTAGGGTCAAATTCAGCAAGGTCTCCCTGCCTGGGTGTGGAGCCTAGTTGTGGGAGACAAATTCCCCTATTTCGCACATCCAGGCTCAAATTCAGCGCTGTCTCCCTGGCCTGCATGGGTGCGGGTTCTGGTCGCAGCAAACAATCTCCCCGAAGATGCGCACTTAGGGTCAAATTCAGCAGTCTCCCTGCCTTGGCACGGACCCTGCTCGTGGGAAACAAACTTCCCGTGTCCCACACCAAGGCTTAAAGTCAGGTAGAGCTACCACTGCTGTATGTGTGCAGAAAGCCCTATTGTGCGGCTGGGGTCTAGCAGTTCCTATCCCCTGCCGCGGGGGCGGTGGGGAGGGGGATTGGCTTTGTGACTCACAGAAATCTGCAGCCGGGTGCCTGGAGTCTTGATTTCTTCAGCTGTGGTCGCAGGTCTTCTATCAGAGCGGCTGTAGGGTCCTGGCTTGCTACCGAGACCAGACTGGGTGGTGGTGAGGCTAGGATCCTAGTCTCAAGCAGTTCTGTTCTTCAAGATGGTGTGGTCTCTGTGCTGCCAGTGTTCTCCCCGGAGTGTTTGCGGCGGCAGCCGGGTTTTGCCGTCTAAGACTGCCCGGATTGGAGGACCTGCAGGGTCTAACTGTCCCTATTTCACTCACACACACACCCACTCAGGTCCACACACTGCTCTATCGCTCCCTCACTCTCTCATACACTCTCCCTCCCTACCTTCCTGCCGGTCGCCATCTTTCCCCCCCAATTATTTCTTTAGACTAAATGCCTAGAAAAGGAATAAATGGTCAAAGGGCATTCATACATGTATTAAGCTTTCTATTGTCAAATTGCCCTCCAAAGTGATATACCAATTAACTCTTCCTCCCGCAGTGTGTGAGGCTTCCCATTGCCCCAGTTCTTATAAACACAACCATTATCATTACTTTCAGTCTTTGTTGTGTATTTTGAATGTAGGTTCATTTTCCTTGTTCTTAATTTTAAAAGCAGATAATCTGGCTGTTCGATATTTTGTTTCTCTCAAAAATACTAAAATAAGTTGCTCTCTACTAGTGTGTGGCTGTCAGTAATTTTCTTTGGCTCAGGGCTCCTGATATAATTAATATTGCCCACCTCTGTTCTACAGCCTTCCTTTCCTCAATCTGTGTCACTATGTTGTTGGACAGTTATCCCTCTGCACCTCATCCCACACTCCACTAGTACATTGTAGCAGCTTTCTATTTGCCACTAATCTTAGGTACCAACTGCAAAGTATGAGTTCACCTCTAACTGTTCCATTTCTGCCAATATTCCCATCATCATCATCATCATCCCCATCTATAATTACTTTATAATTTCCTATACATCAACTCCTCACAACTGTCCTATGCGTTAAGGTTGGGCATGCATAAGTCTGGGCTTTGGAGTCAGACAGGCCTGGCTTGAAATCCTGGGCCATCACTTAACTACTGTGAGCTCATTTTCTCTGCCTGTAAAGTGGAGATAATACTTCAGAGGAATTCTGTGAGGTCTAAATAACATACGTAGAATTCCTAGTGCAGTCCCGTTATTGACAGGTGAAATAACAGGCTCAGAGAACTAGAGGGATTTGTATAAGTCATATTCAAGCCCAGGTATTCTGACCCCAGAGAATTCTGTAACAAATACCAACTAGCTTTGCAGAGCATGGAGGGACCTGGAGAGTATTATGCTAAGGAAAATAAGCCAGTCAGAGAAAGACAAATACCATGTGATCTCACTTATATGTAGAATCTAATGAACAAAATAAACTGATGAACAAAGTAGGTCCAGAGGTATTGACTCATGGAACAGACTGACAGATCTCAGAGGGGGAGGGGTTGGGGGGACTGAAAGAGATTAACCAAAGAACTTGTATGCACATATACAGAGCCCTTGTTCACAGACAATAGTGTGGTAAAGGCCTGGGGTGGGGCATGGGCGGGGCAGAGGTGGGCCAATGGGGGGAGAAATGGGGGTCATTTTTAATACTGTCAATAATAAAAATAATAATAAAATAATAAATTAAAAAGAGCTAATTTAATCTTATAGAGAAATAAAATAAGACTTTTACATACACACACACACACACACACACACGCAAACACAATCACAGAAACAACTGAAGTCTCCCATGTGTAGTTTCCTGATCCCATTCCCCTTCCTCCCTCCCTCTTCCTTCTCTCCTCACCCCACCCCACTTCTGTCCACTAGCCCAAATTTGTTTGTTATTCCCATGATGTTTCTACATTCCTACTTTATATTTATATATCTTTGAGCAACTTTGATATTTTTCTACATGCCTTTAAATTTTATAAACATAAACTTTTATAAGCATATCATTCTGCAGCTAGCTTGTTTTACTCATTATTTTTTGAGATTTAACCATATTAACACATGAAGTTCTAGTTCATTTATTTGAATCTCAGTTTAGTATTCCATTATATAAATATAGCACAACTGTATTACCCATTGACAGACATTTAAATTATTTCCAATTTTATGCTATGACAAACATTGAGGCAATGGGTATTTTCATATGTATCTCCTGGTTCTGATTCCCCTCTGACTTCTCTGCTTTGCTCTAAACAAGGCAAGGGTCAGCAAGCTTTTATGTAAAGGGCCAAAAAACAACTAGGCTTTGCGAACCATTTATTTTCTCTTGCAACTACTCAACTGTTCCACTGTAGTGTGAAAGCAGCCACAGATAGCACAGAAATGAATGAGCATGGCTGTGTTCCAATACAACTTTATTTATGGATACTAAATTTGAATTTTATATAATTCCCACATGTCATGAAATATTGTTCTTTGATTTTTTTCAAACATTGAGAAACATAATAATCATTCTTAGCTTATGGGCGATAGAAACCAGGTAGCAGGCCAGATTTGGCCAGTGAGCCCTATTTTGCTGACCGATGGTCTAGATCAGTGGTCGGCAAACTCATTAGTCAACAGAGCCAAATATCAACAGTACAACGATTGAAATTTCTTTTGAGAGCCGAAAACCGACTTCTGCACATGGGCCACGAAGTTTCAATAGCACTGTACGTGTGCGCCCGCACGTGGTATTTTGTGGAAGAGCCACACTCAAGGGGCCAAAGAGCCGCATGTGGCTCGTGAGCCGCAGTTTGCTGACCACTGGTCTAGATGCCCACATCAAGGATATAAAGGAGTTCTCTGAGGCATGCCTTCACCCACTTCCACTGTCCAAGCAAGGACTGGGGTATAGGATTGGCATGGGAAACGTCTGTGGGTCACAAAGGAAAGGCTCTGACTAACCCTTTGGTCTCTACTCAGACTCTGTGAAGCTGGTGATTTGGAAAGTACAGTTTGCACCCCTGGAACCAGGCCATGGCCCCTGAACTCAAACCATCTGCAACTTTCTTCTGTCAGCTCAGCCCCTACAATTTCAGGCCTGGAGGGAGAGGGAGGTTTGTGACCCCACTTCTTGCCTTCTACTCCACAGCCCCTCTGAAACCCTTTCTTCACTGATTTACTACTTGGGTAGACAGGGATGGAAGCCAGGTGGCAACAGTGCTAAGGAAACAGGAATTTTAGGTCTTGATCTTGGCATTCTCCATCCAACCTTATGATGGACCTCTCTCTTCCAACTTCAGGTTCACTACCATGGCCAACCCATCTCTGTCAATGTTTCTATCAACAACTCCACCAGCAAGATCATAAAAAAAAAATCAAGATTTCAGGTTAACTTCTTTTCCTAACCCCTGCACCTGTTCCCGAATCCATAGATTTTTTCCTAAAACTCTTCCCCACTTACTCAATCTGCATTCATCCAGGCTTTTCCTCCAATTTAGGTTTATCAAAATACTTATCTTTGTCTGTGAGCACATTTTAGTGCACCTGCATATTGTATAAGGTCACATCTGAGGGCAGTGAGTTGGGGTCTTGAGGATGACTGATTAATTATACTTATGTGCTTTTCCTGGCTGTTTAGTTGACCAGATCACAGATGTTTTCCTGTATTCACTAGATAAGTACACCAAGACAGTATTCATTCAGGAGTTCACATGAGCTGGAGCTGGGGCCTGGGTCAGAGAGCCAAAGGTTGGGATAGTGGGAGAAGGCTTGAGGGCTAGAGGCAGAGGAAAGTGTTGGGGAAAGTAGGAAGTGGGTAAGAGCACAGGACTGAGAAAGATCAAAGTGAGGGTTGACCTGGATAAAGGGAAGGATTTCCAGGAGAACTAGAGGGAATATACCCACAAGAGGATAATCAAAATACTGGTAGAGGGCAGGGGCATAAGGACTTCCCATCAGAACAAATTGTTCCCACTCTCCACAGTTAGACATGTCAGCTCTCTTGGATACTCCAGTAAGTTCGTGCAATTGTGGAAGATACTCTTGAGAATAAAAGTACACTTAGTTGGCAAGCATAGCCTAAGTTCTTCTCTTCTTCTCCTTTCAAAGGGAGACAATAGATGCTAACTCCAGCTTCTTCAAGAGCTTTGCAGTAACCCCACTCCTGGCTGCCAACTGCTAGAAATGAGGCTTGGCACTGGATGGCAAACTCAAGCATGGTGATACCAATCTGGCCTCTAGCATGATGTAGGTTCAATGCGACTCCCAGCCTCCATTTTATATATGCATGTTATATATACAGTTGTGAGGTTTCACCTTCAATAAAGCCTACCTATTTTTTAAATGTCCCTAGGTTAGTGTTCAGCGATCCCTCCAGCCTAAGGGCCAACAGTAAGCTAAATAATGCCCATGGGATCAATGGCAGGCTTAGGTCATAGGTAGCGAGAAAGGTAAAAGTGGAGAGAGAAAATTCCTGTTGTATAATATTTCACAGCTCACAAAGGCCTTACTATGTTTTCTTCATAAGAATCCCAGGGTGCTCTTCCTCCATGGAGAATGCCTGTACCATTCCCTTTCCCATCTCCTTCCCATCCCTCTGCTGCCCCCTGCCCCTCCCCACTCTCCCCTAACCTCTAAGGGCTCCCATGAGACCTGTAACCAGGGGAGCAATGAGTAGCAGCTCAGTCCCAGGGTGCTCTTCCTCCAGGGAGCACTCCCCCCTTGCTATTCCCTCCCTCCTCTCCTCTTCCTCCTCTCATCCTCCCTGTAACATCTTTTTGGTTTAAATCATATAACCCAAGAGTTCAGAGCCATTGTCTCTCTCAACTGGCCCACTCCTTGCTTGGAATGTATTTTCAATAAATCCCACTTTGCTTTACTTAAAAAAAAAAAAAGAATCCCAGTAAAGTAGGCTGTAAAATTGTTGTTCAATTTTATACTTAAGGACCCTGAGGCTGAAAGAGACAAAGGAATTTGTCCAGGCATGCAGAGCTAATAAGTGGCAGAGGTGGAAAGGATTCTAGCACATGTCATCTGGTTCTAACACTGTGATCTCTACAGTATCTACTCTCTAGGGAAGATAGAAATGGATGAAAGATTAGGAGATGAAAAATGGAGGAAAAGGAAGACAAAAAATGAGAAAGATATGATACAAATTGATAGAATTCTATCAAGTCATTCATTTGGTCTTTTGACTTCAGAGGCCTTAGTGTTAGATGTATCTCCCAGGAAAAACCATCTGACATGCGTTCATTCCCTCCTGCCTCTCCTCATGCCTCATCAATCATGTAGCTATAGATTACTAATGCTAGAAAGACCCTTAGAAATTATCCAAACAGCATTATTTTATAGAAGATCAATATCCCCAACCAATGAAGACTTTCCCAAGAACATACAGCTTTCTTTGTCTTATTTTTCAATCATGGGTTTTTTTCTATTGAGCACCTATTACAAAATACAAAAAATTTAAGACAATCTCTGCCTTCAGTCAATTTATGGCCTAGATGGGGAACAAAGAGGAATGCAAATGCAATCTAACAGTTAAATGTTAGTATAGGTGGTTCAGATTATAGATCCAATAGAAGGTAAAAGAAGCCAACATAGCTGGAGATATAGAATGAGCTAGATCTTAAAGAATGTGTAGAATCCGCCCTAGCTAGTTTGGCTCAGTGGATAGAGCATCAGCCTGTGAACTGAAGGGTCCCGGGTTCGATTCTGGACAAGGGCACATAACTTGGTTGCAGGCTTGATCAGGGCTAATGTGGGAGGCAATCAATTAATGTATCTCTCTCACATAGATGTTTCTCTCTGTGTGTCTCTCCCCCTCCCTTCTACTCTCTTTAAAAAATGGAAAAATGTCTTCGGGTGAGGGTTAACAACAACAACAACAACAACAAGAATGTGTAGAATCTGGATAGCAATAGAGGAAGAAAAGAGCATTCCATTTGGGAGCATGGCATGAGCAAAGGCTAGAAGGTGGCATGTTTTGGGCATGGTGAGAGGATGGGTCCATTTAGGTTGTTTTCCAGGTATTAGAGAATTAGGACAGAAAAGATTAGAGAGGCTGGGTGGGGCAATATTGTTAAGCAGAGTAGTTATATTCAGAGAGGTAGGATTTTGAGAGGGTGACATGGTAAAACTGCATTTTAGGAACAGAAATGTGATCCCAATGAGTAAGAGAGAGTAGAGCTTGGGAGACCTGTTGGAAGACAAAAGGTGCACAGGAAGGGACTGGGGGACTTGATTAATTCCTCCCCTTCCCCCATCCCCACAAACACACAATGAAAACTACCACCTCCAGTCTTCGACCTGGAATGAACAAGGAGCTTCTGGGGATCCTGGTGTCCTACAAAAAGTCAGAGTCAATCTGATGCTGTCCAGTGGAGGGTGAGGGAGGGTTCAGGGTCTGTCTGGGCAGGGGTTGAGAAGCTGAACGTTTATCCCTTCTGTTTTCCTCCCAGTTTGACTGAGCCAATCAAGCTGTCCCCTACCATTCTCCCAGATCAGGTTCCCTGTGAACTCAGTGAGAAAACCACCTTTCCTTCCAGAAACCCGTTCTGTGGCTAACTTGGTTTTAGGATTCCCTCATCCCCCAGTAAAAATAGATTACCTTTTTCCATTTCCAGCTGCTAATTTTATGGTGTCATTCTACCCTTAGCATTCTAGGCAACCTGACAGCCAGGTAAGAGAGTGGAGGACCAGGACAAGAGAGGAAGGTGAGGAGATAAGGAGACCAAAAGAGTGATGAGGGAATCTGAGGCCATCCCAGAACAGGAAAACTGAGGGAGAGAGGTTTAACAGTGGATTTGGAGGGAAATCTGTAACTCTGCCTTGGAATTCTTACAGTGATGGTGGTGTGGAGCTGCCCCTGATCCTGATGCATCCAAAGCCATCTCATGGTGAGTGACCAGGTGGGACTCACAGGAATGGTGGGCCTTCCTGTTCTGATCTCATGGATGGGGACTAGCAGTTTGGGTGGAGACAGCAATGGGCAGGTTAAGTGTCTAGGTTTTCAGGGGAAGTAGTGTGTGTGTGTGTGTGTGTGTGTGTGTGTGTGTGTGTGTGTGTTGTGTGGGAGGGAGAAGGTTAAAAAGGAAGGGGAAACTTATATGCATAGCCCATGGACACAGAATGGGGAGGGGTGGATGAGTTGGTGGGGTGGGGGTGGGGGGGTGGAAGGGGTCAATGGGAAAAAAGGGACATCTGTCATACTTTCAACAATAAAGATACATTTTTTAAATATATTTTTATTGATTTCAGAGAGGAAGGAAGAGGGAGAGAGAGATAGAAACATCCATGATGAGAGAAAATCATGGATTGGCTGCCTCCTGCAAGTCCCCCACGAGAGATTGAGCCCACAAACCGGGCATGTGCCTTTGACCAGAATTGAACCTGGGACCTTTCAGTTCGCAGGCCGATGCTCTATCCACTGAGCCAAACCGGCTAGGGCAAGATAAATTTTTAAAAACAAAAAAATAAATAAATAAAAAGGGGGAAGACATTTCTTCAGAAACTGAAGAGCCCCTTATCAGCTTCAGCTTCATTTTTCCTCCCTCTCCTGGCTTGCCTCAGAGGCCACTAGGTAAGGAAATGAGAAGCCTGGGAGTCCCATCCTCCTTTTCCCACTGCCATCCTCCATTTTTTGACAGTGGAAATGTAAAAAAAGCTCCCAGGAATGTTGCTTTCAATGCATTTACAGTGAAAACTTATGGTTTAGCTTCCTGTAATAGTTCAAGGCTTTTCAGCCACTCTCCTTTCCCTTCCTGCACCCCTCACTCCCCACCCCTGCTCCTCTAGGGATCTCCACCCCCCTCTTCTCTTCCATTCCAGCCTGCCCTCTTGCTTTTACTTCCCTCTTTCATTCTTTTTTTAAAAAATATATTTTATTGATTTTTTTACAGAGAGGAAGAGAGAGGGATAGAGAGCTAGAAACATCAATGAGAGAGAAACGTCGACCAGCTGCCTCCTGCACACCTCCCAACGGGGATGTGCGATGTGCCCGCAACCAATGTACATGCCCTTGACCAGATTCGAACCTGGGACCTTTCAGTCCACAGACCAACGCTCTATCCACTGAGCCAAACCGGTTTAGGCCCCTCTTTCATTCTTCAATCCCTTCCCTCCATCCATCCCTCCATTCTAATTTCCCTTTCGGTACTCAGGCGACATTTGTGTTTGGGTGATTAGGGAAGGAGTGAGTGAAGGGAAACAATCTCATGTGGTTGATCTGGGAGTGCAGGGGGGCTACTGAGAGACAGCCAGGGATCTGAGCCAGGAGACAGGGAAGGGATCACTTCTCTGGGATCAGGAAGAGGGAATGTGGAGGATGCCCAGAACCTTGTTCCTAACCCTCCAGTCGCCTCTGCTGCTTCTGCATGCTCTGAGGACATAATCATCCAGGAGTTTACCCGGCAGGAGCCCCAGCAGTGGCTGCATCAAGGAGAGCCAGAAGGCTTTGGCCCTGGAGCGGGACAAGGGGAGCTGAGCAGCTGGCTCTGGCGCTTGTGTGTGAGCCCCATTGTAATGCTCTAATAAATCAGCTTGTCCAGACATGGCTGGCGATCTCTTTGATATTTCCTCCTCCAGGAGGGTAATGGAACTACCAGAAGGAGCACTCCCTTCCCCGTCAGTGAGTATATTACCATATAGCAGGTGTTTTTCCCCTAAATGACCCCCTGACTTCCTCCTGGCACGCTGCCCCCTTGGTGGGTCCTTCAACTTTCCCTCAGACGCTGTCTATCCTCGCCCCCACCCCCACCCCCACCCCCACCCCGTGATCACCCATTGCCCCAGACAAAGGAACAGCTAGAGCTGCCTGCCAGTGGACAGTGCTATGCGCCCAGGTCCGAAGGTGTTTTGAATAGTGGTTGGACTGAGAGCTCTGAGAGTCTTCCACCTGGAAACCTAGGAGAGACCCCAGTACAGGTCTCTGTGTAAATCCAAATTCCTGTTCCTGGGGGAGCAGAGTGATGGAGGTCTGCATTGGGCTTGGGGGATAAGGAGGTGTGACAGTATGGAATAGAGTAGAGGCTTCTCTGGTTCGCCCAGGGTGACAAATGGCTTACTCCTCTGCCTCACAGTGGGGAAGACATCCATCACCACCTGCTTCAATGATCCAGAGCTTCACCTGCGCTGGCCAGGTGAGCCCTCCACCAAGGCATCATGAGGTACATTTTTGCCCCCTTCCTTGGCCCATTCACCCAGGCATTCTTCTCCTCAAAGTGATCTATTGGAAGTGTTGAGAAGTTGAGCAGGACAACCTTTTCAAGGGCCATTCTCCACTACAGTTCTAAGGCTGCCTGGTATCGGGGGAGGGGAGTACAAAGTATCTCTATTTGCAGGCAACCATTGGATTGACTTCCTGTCTAAGATAATGTACTTGGAGGACTAAATAGTGAATGTTCACCCTCATATCATTAACCCTATACCTCAACCGCTTGGGGATATGGGTCACAATGGGGTAGTCTTATCACTACCTGGTCCCTTACATAATTTCTCATTACCCCAGATTATTTATGGATAAAGGGGAAGGAAAGCATGAACCAGCCCTGTCCTGTTTCTTTTTCTCTACGTCCTCATTTAAACTTCAACTGTAACACAGACAAAATCCAAGAGGCCTTGAATTCTTAATCTGCTGCTCTATAGGGTCTTCCTTAATCAAAACAGTATAACATTGGACCTGTCCTAGGATGGTAGGTCACTTGGTTTGTGGCCATAGTAGCCAGTATTCAGGGACCTAGATTCCTTGACTCTTTTTATTTTGCCTTTATTAAGTCCTACCCTTTAAAGGGCTAGTTTCTTGTCTATCTTTCTCCACCTTTGTTTTATGCAGGTTCAACTGCAGCTATGGGACATAGCTGACCAGGAGCACTTTTGCAACCTGATTCCTAGCTACATTATGATTCAATATTTGCAGGGGTTGTCTATGACATCACAAGGGGGGTGTTATGCTGTTTTATTTGAAAAAGGGATTGAGGTAAGCAATAGGGAGTTTGGTGAGAAAAGGCGAGAGGAAGGACAGATACTTTATTCTCTCCAAACCTCTACTGAATGTTTCAACACTCTACAACACATTCTCTTGTATACCTCAATTCTTTCAGAGAGACAGATAAATGGGTAGAAGATGTTCAGGAAGAAAGGTGATAATGTAGTCATCATGTTGGTGGTTAACAAGATTGATCCAAACAAAAGGTAAGGTGTAACTACTTTTTCTGGAATACCTAGAGATTCATCTCTGTGGGGAGGGTCTACTAAGCTCTATTTACTTGGGAGAAGTTACCAGTGTCAGGGATCAGGAAGGTTATGGGTTCAAGGCTTCTAGGGTTCCTATTCCTAGAGAGGCATCATTATACCTGAGAAGGACCTATTTCTATCCACTAAATCTGGTCAGAAAGGGTCTTATCACTACCTGGTCCCTTACATAATTTCTCATTTGTCCAGACAAGTCTCTACAGAAAAGGGGAAGAAAAATCCAAAGACTTCAATATAATGTTTATTGAAACCAGTTATAATGTGAAAAATAACTATTCTTTATAATTCCCTAACACTCTTGGCTCTAGCCACCCACCACTGCTTACTCTTTCAGATAACCTTGGCTTGTCCTCTCATGGGGTGAGGGTACGGTTCATGTCCCCATTATGCAGTGAAAAGGCCCAGAACCATGTCTTTTTCCTTTTGCCCATCACCATTCTCTCTCCCTCCATCACCTCCTCTCTCTCTCACACACACACATGCACATACACACAGAGCTATTCCTGTGCATTGCTTCTGACCTTCCTTCCAGAAGTAATTTATCTCCATTAAGGAAGAAGAGTGTCCTTTATTCCAGCTTTTTTTCTCGGATAGGGAGTTACAAGCAGAGAAGGCAAACTTCCCTTGCTGAGTTGATGGCCAGGCCAATTTCTCTCCCTAATATTGAAAAGACAAGGGACTAACTCAGCCCAAAGTAGTTCCCTGGTTTGCCTTTAGGTGAAAGGGATCGTAAAATCAGAATTCCTCTTCTGTCTTCTAGAAGCTGCTCCTGAGAGTTGAGTTTTGACCCCAGCCACCTCTCTATTACTTTCCTTAACACACTTCAGTGGTTGAAATCTAACTGAAGACCTCTGATGCAGTAGGCATCAAAAGTCATTGTTCCTGTTGATAGCTTAGGCTGTTTGCCTAATTTGATGAATTTATTGCATTTGGGCCTCCCAGTACCAGTCCTTACCCTCCACCCTCAGGTTTATGGTTTAAATAGCCACTTACTAAGCTCTTGTCTTAATTCTGGGGCTTAGAAGTAAAACGAAACACCTGGAAGTGTCAGCATTTCTTCCTTGACTGCATCTCACAGTTATGGGTGGAGTGTTCTTGCAGGGCTCAGGAATCTCACCTTACCTTCCCTGATCACTAAGAACTGCATCACTATTGGGCAGGCGTCCTCAAACTACGGCCCGCGGGCCACATGCGGGTGTTTTTGCCATTTTTTTACTTCGAAATAAGATATGTGCACTGTGCATAGGAATTTGTTCATACTTTTTTTTAAACTATAGTCCGGCCCTCCAACGGTCTGAGGTACAGTGAACTGGCCCCCTGTTTAAAAAGTTTGAGGACCCCTGCTATAGGGGATGCAGTTCTACAGCAGCTGGGATACCTCAAAGGCCAATACACTTCATTCTCCACTGTTTTGTTATCTACACCCTCAATAAACAACTGGTCACTGCTTGTACTTTCTCCATGCTATACCTATACTTCCACAATGCAATTGGATCATCTGCTACTCCAACAAACCCTGAACCATTCCAAGTACCACAGAGTGAGAACCAATTTAGGGCAGGAGGGGTTTTGCCTCCTAGGCCCATGGTACCTGGCTGGGACTTTTTACAGTTTACACCTCTTAGATGAGTTAACAATAGGGATAGTCTTGGATCTCAACATTCAGCCAATATGCCTTTGTGCAAGTAAGAGTTTCTTTCTCATATGGCCACTGGGGGGCAGCATAGCAATAGGAACAGAGTAAAAGGGAATTTCCATGACATATAGAGACTGCTAAATGAGTTCTGCCTCCAGCTCTGCACACAAGGATGTTGCTACACAACAATGGCACCAAGCCTCTAGAAGATGTACCATAGCAGAGCTGGGATGGATTTACAGGAAGAGCCAGAACTTCCTCATAGAAATATAGCACTACTACTGTATTTAGAACTGTTTCCCATATTTGAAGACTTATTTACCTTACTTAAAATTTCGGATTTCCAGGCTCCACCTCAGACCAACGAAATCACTCTCCAGGGGAAGGGCCTGGAAATATATATTTAAGCTTCCCAGGATTCTTTCAAGGAAAAATTGGGACTTTCATTATGGGGGAACTTCAGCCCATGCCTCATTAGAAAAGTTTCTATTCTGAATGGGTATTTTGAACATGCCAATGAAAATGACATAAAGTGTGGTCTGGAATCTCTAACAAAAGATTGTAACTAAAGAACTAAAAACATGGCAGAAGGTTATTTAGGAGCTGGGGTGAAGAAAAGGGGGAAGTCAGCTGTCAGTACTACTCAACCTACAAGTTGGAAATTGGGAACCAATTTCTTACTGTTATCCCTGAAAATAAATACATCTAAGCCTCTCCCTTAGTTTATGTTCCAGATCAAAGAATCAGGGAAAGGAGAGGACAGAACAATATTAATACTGCCCCCCTCCCAACTTCCACAGAGAAATGTCCAAAGATCACAGAGGAAATGGCAGGTTTCCTCCAGTACTCTCCACCATATACCATTCCTCAGCTATACTGTAGCTAAGATTCCCTGACCTCCCTGCTGTTCTGGGCAAATAGAGAAAATTGTCAAGTAGGTATAGTGTTGCTCTGTTACATCCTGTGGCTCTTATCTTTGAAAGAGCTTTTATTTTTGTCTCAATAGCATTTTACACTCAATGAGTATCATCCAAAAAGTCACACCAACATTTCTTCAGCATGGCGTTTTACTTTCTGGAGGAGAGAATAGGAGGGAGAGGAGGGAAAACAGGGTCCTATGGGAGTCTCGGAAATGTCTGAGACTATATGAGAGTGTATGTGGCTTCCCTGAGGCCTTCCCAGCTTGTCCTAGAAGATTTCATGTGAAGGGCTGTGGGTTGCAGCTCTCTAGTGCACAGTCCTCTCTTTTTGGCGATGATAATCTGGGGAAAAGAAGAAAGAAAAGGAGGAAATATGCAGGTTATCTTGAGGCCTGAGCTCCCAACTCATGGGGCCTCTAATAATCAGGACTTCAAGAGTTCCTACCCAGGGCCCTTCCAAGTAAGAAAAAAGAGAGTGACACTTACTGTAGGGAAAGAAGCGGACACGCATGCTGATTTCACGAGCTGTCTTCAGGATCTCAACAGCCTGAAAGGAGCAAAACAGCTTGTACAAATGAAGATATGACCCAGGACAGAACATAACAGGAGGAAAGTCATTTGCCACTCAAACCTTCTGGGTCACTAACAGCTGCTTCCTTCTGGTACACTTCCTCAGGAGAGATTCTTTCTTACCAAGTTACATACAGATTAGGCCAGTGGTCGGCAAACTCATTAGTCAACAGAGCCAAATATCAACAGTACAATGATTGAAATTTCTTTTGAGAGCTGAAAACCGACTTCTGCACATGGGCCACGAAGTTTCAATCGCACTGTACGTGCGCGCCCGCACGTGGTATTTTGTGGAAGAACCACACTCAAGGGGCCAAAGAGCCGCATGTGGCTCATGAGCCGCAGTTTGCTGACCACTGGATTAGGCTAATCCTGTCCAACTTGTCCTACCTGGGATCGCTTCTTGCCTCACCACAGCCCAAGTGCTGTGCTCACCTTGCTATGCTCAATATCTTGGAAATCCACATCATTTACAGCTAGGACTTGGTCCCCTTCCTGAAGTCCTGCTCGATGTGCATCAGAGTCTGGGATCACCTGTTGGTAAGGAGAGAATATGTCTGATTGAGGTGGGATAATTTCAAAGACTGTAAGTGAAATTAAGTGCTATCCAAATGTAAGGTTCTATTGTGTGTGTGTGTGTGTGTGTGTGTGTGTACACATGCATGCACATGTGCGTGAAAATGTAGGGAAACAGATGCTTGCCAGGTGGGAAGTTTTAAGTGGGAAAGTGGGAAAGAGTTTCCCTCTTATGCCCCTTCTCAGAGTCTACTAAATCATCCTTCTCCCAGGCCCCGGGACATCACAGTTCTGCAATCTGATAACGAAGGGAAGTAGCTATCCATATTGCCTACCAGGTACACTCACCTTGGAGATGAAGATGCCTAGCTGGGAGGCCTTTCCTCCTCGGATGTTAAATCCCAACTGCAAGGCAAGAGCACAGAATGGGGGCTCAATATTGACAACAAACACAAGAATATCTAGTAGCATCACTACATGATAGCTTGGCTATGTGTCCCTGAGAGAAGTCAGAAGTTATGGAAATGGTACCTCAGCTTTTCTGCCCAATAAAGGTAGTATCCTTACCTCCCTACCTGCTTCCCAATCTGTACTCCCAACCACAGCTAACTTCTGGGTCTGGTGTGAACAAATCTAGCCTGGAATAAGACATCATTGTTCCATTAACTCACCTGAGCTCCAGGGGGCTTCTTTAGTGTGATGATTCGGGGCAGAAACTGGGTCAACTCATTGTTGTAGTCTGGGTGGTATACTCTCTGCAAGACACAGCAACCCCAGAAATCTTATTACCAGACTTAGATTTTATAACCATCTTCATCTGGAACACAAATGTATCACCCTGAAGTCAGGAAAA
This sequence comes from Cnephaeus nilssonii, assembly GCF_951640355.1. NCBI lineage: Eukaryota > Metazoa > Chordata > Mammalia > Chiroptera > Vespertilionidae > Cnephaeus > Cnephaeus nilssonii. The sequence continues at coordinate 47,936,014 of NC_137071.1, forward strand.
GGTAAAGTCATGGACTTAGTTTAAAGAGAACAGATAATACTGTCCAAATGGGTAGGTGGATAGCTTGGGGAAATGCTAGTAGTCCAGTAGCTCTCCACTTCTTTACTTTGACAGAATGGAAAGCAGGGCTCTGAATTTCAAGAATTCTCTTGTATGAATGGACTCTGGAAGGATTCCATAAGCTTCCAATGGGCCCAGTTGCTCAGAATCCAATTTCTGAGTCCCTTGGCTACAACAAAGGCTAAGAATCATTCTCCATTGAGTTTTCTAACCCTGCTATCCTACTTTTCATATATCATCTCATGTCCATGGGGAAAAATCAGCTATTCAAGAGTATAAATGGTTCCCACCTCATGAGGAGGAATCCATGCTGGGGGATTCTCATAGGCAGGCAGGAAAACCACTGGGTAGTCATCATAAGGAATTCGGCTGTCCATCTCTGGCAAGGCTCTGGAATGGAAGAGTGAATCAAAGCTGACAAAGATGGATCAAAAGGGACAGTAGCCCAGCAAGTTTCAGAAAACAACTCCAACCTATCTAAGGCTTTCACCTATGGTATCAGCTCACTTCTAGGTGATAGATTGGTGGAAAGAAAACAGATGGAAGAAAACAATGAACTTGGCTGGATATCTGGATGCCAAGCAACCTGCTAGGTCCTCTATAGAGATGATGTCCTTTTTCACAACCTGCAAAATAGATGTTACTCTCTTCAACCTAGAGAAGAGGCAAGCAGGATGGCGTCTACAAAGATCTGTCTACTTTCAAAGTCCAAGGGAGTGCTGACTCCAACTATCCACAGGTGTTGTAGGTGGCAGGCATGGTGTTACACCTATGGGGTCAGACGGTACCTAGGTTCAGCCACCTTGGTACTTGAATTCTGGCTAGGAAAGAATTTACAGTTAAGACCCAAACTATAAGAGAACATTTATTTATAAAACCACAAAGATGGAAGAAGTAATTTGTAGACGAGGTGGGCTTAGGAAACAAGTTATAGAAGTAAAGGAAGGGCCCTTGGCGCTTGGAAGTAAGGAAGATAATGGTGAGGAGCCTGGGGGGGGGGGGGGCGGGGCGGGCGGCGGTGCAGGGGTAAAGGGAAAGGCGCTGGAGTGCTCCCTGGAGGGAGAGAGTACCCTAAGGGTTGTAAGGGTGGAGATATTAGGGGAGGTCCAAGGGGAAGATCTCAATAGACTGTTCAGGAGTTTTCCAGGTGTGTTCTTTCCAGGTCTAGGTCTCTAATGATTGACTGGCCGGCACCAGAGGTGGGGCGGGGTCATTATCCAATGCAGCTGGTCCTGAGGTCCTGTGGCTGCTTTTGTTGCTTATCTGGTCCCGGAGCTGAAATAAAACTGACGCTTAGATGTTATCTCTAGGGAGGAAAAGTCAGGGGGTCCAAACCTGGATATGCTAGGCCCTAGCAGCTAGGGGAGGAAAGGTCACTCTGGGGCAAGATCCCACCCTACAATTGTCCTTTGCTAGGCATCCGGGGCTTTCCACCCTGGTGACCTTGGCTGCCTGGCCCTTCCTCCTTGCTCTGCTCACGTCTAACTGCCCACCACACAGGGACTGGAGGCACGGCACCGCCCACATTCCCTAGATGTGATCGGTAATTGTGGCGGTCCCCATATCAACCCTTCCTTCACCACCTGCCACCTCCAAATCTCCTCCCCGCCTCCTGCCTGAGCTCCGCGCATTCTAAGAAGTAACTGCCATGATATCTCACCTGCCAACAGGCCTCAGCCAGCGCAGGTTCCTCTCACCGCCAAATCAGCCCGAGAACCGGAAGCAGATGCTACGACGGGTCCCCAGGGGCGGGATCGACGTGCGGCGCGCAGGCCCACCCCTTCCTAAAGCGTTTGCGCAAACCGACGTGCGTGCACCTCTGGCCGCTTGTCTGCGTTCCGATTGGCTGGCGTCTCCAGGGCCAATTTGAAACTTGGCGGTTAAATATCCGGTTAGGACAGGGCAGCGGGAAGACCCGAGAAGGTACGTTTAGTTTGGAGAGTGAAGGGGAGACCTTAGGAACTGCCTTTCCCGGTACCCTGGGGCTGTGGGTCTTTGTTGACGCCTTCGCTGGGAGTTTCCATTTTAGAGGACACTTCGCTGTTTTTAGAGTATCAGGCTGCCGGGCCGTCTTGTGGTGGCCAAATCCGAGGGAGATTGACCCTCCAGCGGCTGCGACCCTGCTGAGAGAAGGAGCTGCCTCACCTACGCCGAGGTCAGTAACCCATCCCCCACCCCCTGCGGAGGGTCGGGACTAAGGAGGACGCTCTCCCACTGCTGCCAACCCACTGAGATTCATCAGCAAGCCTCTTTTCTTTTTTTCCGTCAGAGACGGTGCTGAGGTAGGATCATGACTGAAGAGGTGAAGGGAATTCCTGTAAGAGTGGCACTACGATGTCGCCCTCTAGTTCCCAAAGAGATTAGCGAGGGCTGTCAGATGTGCCTTTCCTTTGTACCCGGAGAACCACAGGTGCGTAACAGTCCCGGGCCTGCATCGGAACACCTCAGGCCAATGGACAGTGAGGGGTGTGGTCTGACCTTTCATCTTTTTCTTCCTCTTTGTCTCCTGCCTTCTCTAGGTGGTGGTTGGTACCGACAAATCCTTCACCTATGACTTTGTGTTTGACCCTTCTACTGAGCAGGAGGAAATCTTCAATACAGCAGTAGCACCACTCATAAAAGACATATTTAAAGGTGAGACTATTTCATTCATCAAATGGTTCCTGAGCATATATTATGGTGCTGTGCTTGGATGTTGTAAATACAGGAGTGGATGAAACATGAGTCCTGACTTCAAAAAGTCCCCAGTCTCTGTATCCTTGATACTAGTTTTGTACTGTATTTGCTTTCTGTGGTTCTGCTCATCTTTGATATCTATATATACCGTTAATTTTTAGAGAGTGGAAGGTAGGGAGGGGGAAAGAGAGAGAAAGGGAGACATATATTTTTGTTTGTCCTGGAACGTTATTAGATTCTAAGCTCTTTGATGGGTGCTGATGATAATTAGTGTGCCAACCTACTCGAGGCTCAAGCACTGCAAGACCTGTGAAAGGATTTAAAAAATGAATAATAATAGCTTCCAGACCCTGCAGGACGGCAAAGTTTAGGGATAGGAGTAGAAGTAGATGACTACACACATACTTTTTGATGCATAAAAAATTGTTAAACTTTTTGCACCCATCTTTAAGGAAAAGTATTTTAGGAGTTAAAAATATACAATAGAATCAATCAGTCCTGCTCTAGAAGTAGCAGTGCTTTTATACAAAGAGGATGACACAAACTCTATTTGGGGAATCCAGTGAATTTCACAGCATAGGGAACCTTTGAGATAAGTCTTGAATGATGAGTAGAATTCTTTTACGTAAAGGAGATTTCCTAAAGTCCCTGAATACTCTGGCCAGTTACTAATCTTTATTGCAGAAGTGAAGCCTTTAGTGTTATTAAAGACCATAGCAGGGCTCTGAAGAAGGGGGAAGTGCCTAGGAGGTCTTTAATTATTATTCTAGAACAGTGGTTACTCAGGATTCAAAGCAGAGGGCTATTTAAAAGAAGTAGAACCATGACATACTAGTCCTATAAAGTTGAAAAGGACATTTACATCATCTAGTCTAGCTTTCCAAAGAAAAATGCTTTCTAGCAATACCTTTGTAAAGTGAACTTCCATTGTCTATTTAATTTCTTTTTTGTACAGGGAACTCACTGACTCACAGTGTAGTCCTGTTGATTGGTTCTCAGACAACTCTAATTGTATTAGTTTATACTGAGATGAAATTTGCCTCCTGGTAATTTCTACCCAGTGATATTAGTTTATCTCTCTAGAGTCTACAGAAGCCTTCTTCCAGGCCACAGCAATTCACATTGTTTTTTTCACTTTTTAAGTGATGTCATGACTCTGAACTTGTTTTAAATTTTTAAAGGTGATAATCTCAAACTTATAGAAATGTTGCAAGAATAGCATAAAAAATGTTTGTCCTGAACCATTTGAGATTAGTTGTTGACCTGATGCTCCCTGAATACTTTAGTGTATATATGCTACAAACAAGGACTTTCTGCTACATAACTACAATACGACCATCAAAAATAACGAAATTAGCATTGTTATAATACTACCATCCAGTCCTCAGACCTCATTCAAGTTTCACCAATTGTCTCAATTATGTCCTTTATAGCAGAGGTTCTAGTTCAGATTCACATGTTATATTTATTTGTACTGCCTCTGTAGTCTCCTTCATTCTAAAATTCCTTCATTCTCTTTTTTACTTTCATACTCATGACACTTTTGAAGATCCACAGGCCAGTTATTTTATTAAACATTTATAATTTTTGGTTTGGCTGATGTTTATTTCTGATTAGATTCAGGTTCTCTTTGAATCCTGTCAGTCAACACATGATTTTGTTTTGTTCCATTACTGTTGATGTTCATTTTGAGATCTTGATGGAGGCTTTAGCAGGGGAGTGCAGCTACTCATGTACCCTTGACCGGAATACGGTCCTCTCCTCTATCTGGGAATGTTCTCTTCAACCAAGCTTGCAGCTTCTGGAGGGATACACATGGATCAGTGAGGGAGGAAGAGGACACCTGCCTACCCAGCCAGATCAGCCAAACCAACCGTGGTGATCACTGGTGTGACAGATGTTGCAGCCAGATGGCCCTCACATCCTGATGTTCATTTTGATCATTTGATTAAGGTGTTATCTGCCAGGATTTTCCACTATAAAATTAATCTTTTTCTTATTTACATATTTGAAAGACCATCATATGATTCTAATTCTCTTCTCATTAACCATCCTTCCTTTCCTTTAGCCATTCCTGAAAAAAATATGGTTTCCAAAGCCTTCACTATCTGGGCATCTTCCTCAGAATGTACCTTTACAGTTTAGTAAGAGTACTATACTTCTACTTTCATATTTTTAAGTTGGGAAACTATGAGAATTAAATTATAGTCTTTAGAAGCAATATAATGTAGAAAATGACTCCAATATATATGCGCTTGGTTAACATTGCTCTGCAAAGACAAACTAGTATTTTTCAGTCAGCTCAACAGTACCTTCTTGTACTCTGAACTCTCAGTACCACAGAGTGCTTTGTAAAAAGAACTGCAGCTTAGTTTCCCCAGTTATTACTATACTGTAGTATTGCAGAAGATTATGGAATGTTATTCTCTTGACCCATAGTCATGCCATACTATACCATACGAGGTGATACTAGCATTCTATTAGTGAAGATCTCAATTTAACATCTATTTTTCTTTATTGATTAAGGTATTATATATGTGTCCTTATTCCCCCATTACCTCCCCCCCCCCCAATCATTCCCTCACCCTCCTGGTGTCCGTGTCCATTGGTTAGGCTTATATGCATGCATACAAGTCCTTTGGTTGATCTCTCCTCCTTACCCCCACCCTCCCCTACCTTTCCTCTGAGGTTTGATGGTCTGATCCATGCTTCGCTGTCTCTGGATCTGTTTTTGTTCATCATTTCATGTTGTTCATTATATTCCACAAATGAGTGAGATCATGTGATATGGATCTTTCTCTGACAGACTTATTTTGTAATCCTCTCCAGGACCATCCATGCTGTTGCAAATGGTAGGAGTTCCTTCCTTTCTACAGCAGCATAGTATTCCATTGTGTAGATGTACCACAGTTTTTTAATCCACTCATCTGCTGATGGGCACTTAGGCTGTTTCCAAATCTTAGCTATGGTAAATTGTGCTGCTATGAACATAGGAGTGCATATATCCTTTCTAATTGGTGTTTCTAGTTTCTTGGAATATATTCCTAGAAGTGGGATCACTGGGTCAAATGGGAGTTCCATTTTTAGTTTTTTGAGGAAACTCCATACTGTTCTCCACAGTGGCTGTACCAGTCTGCATTCCCACCAGCAGTGCACAAGGGTTCCTTTTTCTTTGTATCCTCACCAGCACTTGTCATTTGTTGATTTGTTGAGGGTTCCTTTTTCTTTGTATCCTCACCAGCACTTGTCATTTGTTGATTTGTCATCTGACAGGCGTGAGATGGTACCTCATTGTTGTTTTGATTTGCATCTCTCGGATGATTAGTGACTTTGAGCATCTATACTAATAATAGAGGAATATGCAAATTGTCCAGGACACCATCACAGTAATGACCAAACAGCAGGCTGTGTGGGGAGACCGGGACGGCAGGGGGTTTTGTGAGGGACGACCAAACAACTGATCAGCAGGCTGCGTGGGGCAACCAGGCCGGCAGAGGAGTTAATGAGGGACGACCAAACGACTGAACAGCAGGCTGCATGGGGCGTCCAGGCCGGCAGGGGGGGGGCAGTTAGGGACGACCAGGCTGGCAGAGGGGGGCAGTTAGGGACGACCAGGCTGGCAGAGGGGGGCAATTGGAGGTGACCAGGCTGGCGGGGGGGGCACTAAGGGGCAATCAGGCAGGCAGGCAGGTGAGCAGTTAGGAGCCAGCGGTCCCAGATTGTGAGAGGGATGTCCGAGGGGTCCCAGATTGGAGAGTGTGCAGGCAGGGCTGAGGGAACACCCCGCCCCGTGCATGAATTTCATGCACAGGGCCTCTAGTGTTTTCATATGTCTCTTGGCTTTCCTTATGTCCTCTTTTGAAAAGTACCTATTTAGGTCTGTTGCCCATTTTTTGATTGGATTGTTTATCTTCCTTTTCTTAACCCTTTCTACTCGCTTGCTTTTTTCTCGATTCCTTTATTCTACTCGGGATTTAATTTTTTAAATACCCTAGATTTTACAAAGCGCGGCAGGCGAATAAAAAACTGGAGTTTCTTTTCATACAAACTTATTTATTTGGATTTTTTATATTTCAAATTATTGGTACATTCAAAGAGTATAAAAAGAGCTGCTACCAATGCTAACCCTGTCGAGTCACACTCGACATCCGAGTGCAAAAGGTTAAGTTGTATGAGTTCCCTGTAAATGTTGGAGATTAAACCCTTACTAGAGATAACATTGACAAATATGTTTTCTCATGCAGTACGCTTTCTTGTTGTTTTGTTGATGGTTTGTTTTGCTATGCAGAAGCTTTTTATTTTGATGTAGTCCATTTGTTTATTTTCTCTTTAGTTTCCATTGCCCTAGGAGCTGTATCGAAGAAGATATTGCTTTGGCATATGTCTGAGATTTTGCTGCCTGTGGATTCCTCTAAGGTTTTTATGGTTTCCCGTCTTTCGTTTAAGTCCTTTATCCAATTTGAGTTTATTTTTGTGTATGATGTAAGTTGGTGGTCTAGTTTCATTTTTTGCATGTATCTGTTCAATTTTCCCAACACCATTTATTGAAGAGACTGTCTTGACTCCATTGTATGCTCTTGTCTCCTTTGTCAAATATTAATTGAGCATAGTGGTTTGGGTCGATTTCTGGGTTCTCTATTCTATTCCATTAGTTTATATGTCTGTTCTTGTGCCAGTACCAGGCAGTTTTGAGAACCGTGGCTTTGTAATACAGCTTGAAATCTGGTATTGAGATCCCACCTACTTTGTTCTTCTTTTCAGGATTGCTGCAGCTATTCGGGGTCTTTTTTTATTCTAGATGAATTTTTGGAGAGTTCATTCTAGGTCTGTGAAATATGCCATTGATATTTTAATGGAGAGTGCATTGAATCTATAGATTGCTTGGGTAGTATGGACATTTTAATGAGATTGATTCTACCAATCCATGAACATGGTACATTCTTCCATCTGTTTATGTCTTCCTCTATCTCTTTTTTCAGTGTCCTTTAGTTTTCCTTGTATAGGTCTTTTACCTCCTTAGTTAAGTTTATTCCTAGGTTTCTTAATTTTTTTGGTGTAATGGTAAATGGGATTATTTTAATCTCTCATTCTGTAAGTTTACTATTGGTATATAAAAATGCCATAGATTTCTTGGCGTTAATTTTGTATCCTGCTACATTGCCAAATTCATTTATTAAGTCTAGTAATTTTTTGAAGGATTCTTTACGGTTTTCTATGTACATTATCATGTCATCTGCGAATAATTACAGTTTTGCATCTTCTTTTCCAATTTGGATACCTTTTATTTCTTCTTCTTGTCTAATTGCTATGGCTAGCACTTCCAGTACTGTATTGAACAGGAGTGGTGAGAGTGGGCATCCCTGTCTTGTTCCTGTTCTTAGGAGAAATGGTTTTAGTTTTTGTCCATTGAGTATGATGTTGGCTGTAGGTTTGTCATATAAGGCTTTTATTATGTTGAGGTATGATTCCTCTATTCCCACTTTGCTGAGGGTTTTTATCAAGAAAGGGTGTTGGATTTTGTCAAATGCTTTTTCTGCATCAATTGATAATGACTATGTGGTTTTTAACTCTCAATTGTTTATGTGATGTGTCACATTTATTGATTTGCCAATATTGTACCATCCTTACATCCCCGGGATAAATCCTACTTGGTCATGGTGTATGATCTTTCGGATGTAATGCTGGATCCGATTTGCTAGAATTTTGTTGAGGATTTTGGCATCTGTGTTCATGAGGGTATTGGCCTGTAATTCATTTCCTTTGTGTTGTCTTTTATCTGGTTTTGGTATTATGGTGATGCTGGCTTCATAGAATGAGCTTGGAAGTGTTCCTTCCTCTTGAGTTTTTTGGAATAGTCTGAGGAGAATAGGTTTTAGTTTTCTTTGAATGTTTGGTGAAACTCCCCTGTGAAGCTGTCTGGCCCTGGGCTTTTGTTTGCTGGAAGCATTTTGATGACTGCTTCCATTTCCTCCATAGTTATCAGCCTATTGAGATTTTTATATTCTTCCTGATTGAGTTTTGGAAGGTTGTATTTTTCTAGGCATATGTCTATTTCCTTTAGGTTCTCTAGTTTGTTGGAATGGAGTTGTTCATAGCATTTGTTAACAATCCTTTGCATATCTGTGGGGTCTGTTGTTATTTCACCTCTTTCATTCTGATTTTGTTTATTTGGGTCCTCTCTCTTTGCTTCTTGGAGAGCCTAGCTAGAGGTTCATCAATCTTGTTAATCTTTTAAAAGAACAAGCTAGTGGTTTCATTGATCTTTTGTATTGTTTTGTTGTTGTTTTTTTGTCTCTATGTCATTTATTTCCACTCTGATCTTTATTATCTCCTTCCTTCTGCTCACTCTGGACTTTTCTTGTTGCTCTCTTTCTGTTTCTTTAAGTTGTAGAGTTAGATGATTTATTACCATTTTTTTCTTGTATTTTTTTGAAGGAGGCCTGTAGAGCCATAAACTTCCCTCTCAGGACTGCTTTCACTGTGTCCCATAGATTTTGGATTGTTATGCTTTCATTGTCATTTGTTTCCAGGATGTTTTCAATTTCTTCTTTGATCTCTTTGGTAATGCAATCATTGTTTAATAGTATGCTATTTAGCTTCCAAGTGTTCGAATATTTTTTATTGTTTTTATTGTAGTTTATTTCTAATATTATGCTATTGTGGTCAGAGAAGATGCTTGATATGATTTCAATCTTCTTGAATATGGAGAGACTTTGCCTGTGACCCAATATTTGGTCTATCTTTGAAAATGTCCCTTATGCACTTGAGAAGAACATAATATTCTGTGGCTTTGTGATGAAATGTTCTGAAGATGTCATTTAAGTCCATCTGATCTAGTGAGTCATTTAGGATTGTTGTTTCTTTGCTGTTATTTTTGTCTAGAGGATTTTTCCAGTGATGTCAGTGGTATATTAAAGTCCCCTACTATGATTGTATTATTGTCAATCTCTCCCTTGTTATCTTTGAGGAGTTTTTTTCTGTATTTGGGTGCTCCTGCATCGGATGTGTATATGTTTTCCAGGTTTATGTACTCTGTTGTATCGATCCCTAAGTATTATGAAGTGGCCTTCTTTATCTCTTGATATGGCCTTCACTTTGAGGTCTATTTTGTCAGATATAAGTATTGCTACCCCAGCTTTTTTTTTTTATCATTTCCATTTGCCTGGAAGAATTTTTTTTCATCCCTTCACTTTCAGTCTATCTGAGTCCCTTGTTCTGAGGTGGATCGCTTATAGACAGCATATATATGGGTCATGTATTTTTATCCATTCAGCCACTCGATGTCTTTTGATTGGAGCATTTAGTCTGTTTACATTTAAAGTTATTATTGAAAGGTACTTGTTTGTAGCCTTTTTCATTTTTTGTGCCTGTGTTCCTACTTCCCTTTTTATTCTCTTTATACCAGTCCCTTTAGCATTTCTTGCATTGGTGGTGATAAACTCCCTTAGCCTTTTTTTGTCTGTGAAGCTCCTTATTTCCCCTTCAATTTTGAATGATAGCCTTGCTGGATAGAGTATTCTTGGATTCAGTCCCTGCTTTGCATCACTTTGTGTACTCCCTTCCATTTCTTTCTTGCCTGATGCATTTCTGTTGAGAAATTATTTCATAATCTAATGGGACATCCCTTGCATGTAACTTTTTGTCTCTCTCTTGCAGCCCATAAGATTCTCTCTTTGTCCTGAACGTTTGCCATCATAATTACGACCTTTCTTGGTGTGAGTCTTTTTGGGTTCATCTGTTTGGGACTCTCTGTGCTTGTGTGATTTTTTTCCTCCCCACATCATGGAAGTTTTCTGACATTATTTCTTCAAATATGTTTCCTTACTCTTGTTCCTCTTCCTGTCGTTCTGGCACCCCTATTATTTGTATTTTGCTTCGTTTCATGTTGTCCCAAAGCTCCCTTAGGCTCTCCTCCTGTCTTTTAATTATTTTCTCCAATTGCAGTTCAGTTTGGGTGTGTTTTGTTTCCCTGTCTTCTAATTCGCTAATTCGGTCTTCTGCTTCTCCTAGTCTACAGTTGAAACTTTCCATGGTGTTTTGTATTGCAGCTATAGCACTCTTTATTTCTTCTTGATTCTTACATAAGTTGTTGATTTTTTCATCCATCTGGTTTATGAACTGTATGACCCTTATTCTGAATTCTTTTTCTGACATATTGCATGCCTCCATTTCTTGTGATTCCTCCTTTTCTTTTTTTTTTTGAGGGTTTCTTTTTTCTCCCCATTTTTGCTCTCACCGAAGGATCTAGGTGTCGAGTTGTGTGCGGGCTGGTCATTGGGCAACAGTGCCTCCTCAGGCAGCACCTGCTTCTTGGGCGGTCACGGCAGCAGCTGCTCCTCAATTGGCAATGGCTCCTCTGGTGGGCGCTGTTTGTGTGGCTGCTTGCAGCAGTCGTGGCTCCTCTGGCTGACGGGGGTGGGCTGCTCATGAGGCTGCTGCTCCTTTGATGGGGCGGGCTGCTCATGTGGCTGCTGCTCCTCTGACAGGGGCATCCTGTTTGCAGGGATGATGCTCCTCATACAGGGGCAGGCTGCTAGCAAGGCTTCTGCTCCTCAGATGGGGGCCAGCTGTGTGAGGCTGCTACTTCTCGGATGGGGGCAGGTTGCTTGCTGGGCTGCTGCTCCTCAGATGGGGCCTGGCTGCTCATGTGGCTGCTGCTCCTTGGACGGGGGCGGGCAGGCTGCTTGTAGGGCTGCTGCTCCTTGGACAGGGGTGGGCTGTGTGGGGCTGCTGCTCCTTTGACGGGGGCAGGCCACGTGAGGCTGCTGCTTTTCATATGGGGCTGGGCTGCTCACGGTCTTGCTGCTCTTTGGATGGGTTCAAGATGCCCACATGGCTGCTGCTCCTCGCACGGGGGTGGGCTGCTTGCGTAGCTGCTGCACACATGGTCACAGTGCCCTGGGCTAAAGTGATAAGCCGGCCAGAGCAGACTGCACTTTGGAACTCACAGGAGCCTATGGCCGGGGTGGTGGAGTCTCAGTGACCATGGGACCGCAGCCGAGGAAGCAGTTTCCCAGCTGGGGTGTCTGTATAGACCCGGATGGTGTCTGAGGGCACCCTGGGTGGAGGTGAGGCTGGGCTCCCAGTCACAGCAGCTCTCCCCTTCAATGTGGCGTGGCCTCTGTGGTAGAGCCAGCCCCCCGCCCCCGGGAGTGTTTGCAATGGTAGCAGAGGCTGCCTTTGTAGGTGAGTTCGATTTGCCTGCCCCCATAGGTCTTGCGGGATCAAACTGTCCCTCACTCACGTACACACACACACACACACCCACACACATCCAAACACTCCCCTTTTGCTCCCTCACTCACGCTCTCTCCCTCACTGCCGCCATCTTCCTGTCTCTGTAGTTGGGTCTGGAGTGTTACTGACCCATTTGTGGATGGAGTCTCCTTTCCGGGTGTCTGGTTATGTGGCCCACTCTCTACCACATTGACCAAACAGGACAAAATGCAATTAGAGAAGACACGACACAAAGGAAACAAAACACGAATGTACTCATGACACCAATAACCCCAATATAAGTGACCACCAGAGAAAAGAGAATTAGGGGAGAGAAAAGAGAACACAAATGATATCAAGGAGAGAATAAATGGTAAGAGAGAAAAGAATAAGAAAAAGGAACAGAGGGAAAAAACATATATATACTGAGTGGCCAGATTATTATCTCTGAACGCATAATAATCTGGCGCATAAATATATATATATATATATATATATATATATATATATATATATATATATATATATTAGAGGCCCAGTGCATGAATTTGTGCATGGGTGGGGTCCGGCCAGCCTGGCCAGGGGGAGGGGACATGTGCGGTTGGCTGGCCTGCCTGCTGGTCGAACTCCTGGTCATGGGGACAATTTGCATATTAGCCTTTTATTATATAGGATATACACTGAGTGGCCAGATTATTATGCGTTCAGAGATCATAATAATCTGGCCACTCAGTGTGTGTGTTTGTGTGTGTGTGTGTGTGTGTATACATATATACATATATATGGAGAAAACACCACAGAACAAATAGATAAACCAAAAAATGCAAACACCAAAGACCCAGAAAAGAGGGTGGGGGCAGAATCTATAGAGGCCGAGCTTATATACAGAAAGTAAGGTTAAGGAATTGGATGAATATGGGGAGGACCTTAGTTCAGTATAGAGGAAATAGAAAGAGGATGAGTGGATAAGAAGAAAGAGAAAGGAAAGGAGAAAAAAATACTTAAAAAATAGGTTAAAATATAAAAATAAAAAAATAGAATGAAGAAAAAATAATGCGAGAAAAAATAAAAATGAAACGAAAAAAGGAAATACAGAAAAAAAGAGATAACAAAATAATAGTAAAACACAATAAAAATGAAAAATTTAAGTGTCATTCTTTTCCACCACGTTTTAATGCCCCGTGGGGGCTGGTTTAAGATCCCACAGTTCTGTACTGTCTGCCACTTCTCAGTTTCCTGTTAGATTGTTGAAGTTCCAAGTGGTCCACCGCTCCTCTGTTTGTGTCTATATCCACAGCCTTGACCGCCAGCTGGCAGGATCAATCTTCCCACTTAGCCTATCTTCCCACTTTCAATCTTAAATCTCTCAAGCGGCTGTTTCTGACAGGGCTATAGGTGGAGAGGTTTCTGTATGGCTTTCCGGGACTGAACAGCCTTTCTTCACGCCAGTCCCTGAGGGCTCTCAAGGACTATTTAGATTATTTTTTGTATCCTTTGTACCGCTCAGGCTGTAGTCTGGGTATGGCTGTATTGGTTGCCTGGAGACTGCAAGGAGGGGCTATCTCTTCAGGAGAAAATGGCTGCTTAGGGCTCACGTGTCAGGTATGTCTCAGTGCCAGACTCCCAGCCATCTCTCCCCGACCTGCTCTTCTCCCGAGCCTCTCCCCAGACTCCACAAGTTCACACCTCAGCCACGGTGTTTGTATTTGAAAGGTCATATGAGCTTGGTTTAGTGAATAAAAGTGAAGACCAAAAAGAGGGGAAAGAGCTGCGCCACTGTGAGTTTATCTCCCCCCGGCATGGCACGGCTTGGGCAGTTGTTCAGGCTGCCCCCTCCAGGCTCAGCCTCTCGTGGCTGTGGGCTTAGATCTAGAATCCCCTGCCGCCAGCAGCCCTGTGAACTTCCTTTCCACAGTCAGATGTTACGCCTGTCCCCAGGGATGTGGCATTGGTACTGTGCAGCTTCCTTCTGACTCTCTGGACTCAGGTCTTGCAATTCTCTCCAGCCCAGATCTCTGATTTTACCATTCTCCAGGCATCCTCTGCCCTTCCCGGCTATGAATTGTCTCACCAGCTGTGTCTACTTCACCAATTCGCGGTGGATGTTATTTGATTTAGTTGCTCCTTCTATCTGCTCCAGGACAAGGCTCGGGACATGTCTGCCTATTCCTCCGCCATTTTGTCTCCTCAATTTAACATTTTATGATTTTTCAGTATATTAAGATCTTCATTTATACAAAGAACTTCTTTCAGAAAAAAAGCAAAGGGTACATATCCAATTGAATCATACTTAAAAAGATGACATTTTTATGAGGAGCCTGATAATATGGTCCAGATACAGTCTGAGAGTTCAGATAAGGATTAGATGCTTTCATTGATTGTTAAAAGCAACTTTGCCCTTGCCAGTTTGGCTTGGTGATTAGAGTATCAGGCCTTGCACCAAAGGGTTTCGGGTTCGATTCCTGGTCAAGGGCACGTACCTGGATTGCAGGTTCCTCCCTCCCTCCCACTCTCTAATAAAAGCAATGGTAAAAATATCCTTAAGTGAGTATTAACAAAATGACGGCTATTAATCAAATAAATACAAGTTTGAATTCCTTCTATTTATATAGCTTCTAAGACTTTAGTTCCCATAATTTATAATTGCTTGAAGTAGATAGAAAGTAAAATTATAAAACTCTGGCTCTTTGACAGTGACTTGGCCATCTTCATGATCTCAGTCATATCTTTAAGTGTTTTACTTCCTATCTTTTAAAGGCTATCAAGAGGGGCACACATTTTGGGTTTGGTATTTTTCTTCTTTGCTTATTTGGAGCAGTGCAAATTCATGACACCCATATAGGTTTTCTCTGTGTTTGCTACTCATGAGTGAGTCCCTTGTCTTAAGAGAGCAGTCTCAATTTTGTAACAAGCAATCACTGAAGGAAATGGAATATATTGATTGGATGAAAATTTTTGAGTATCACCATGCATGTGGCTTCTGTTTTGCCAGGGTACAATGCAACCATCCTGGCCTATGGACAGACTGGCTCTGGAAAAACCTATTCAATGGGAAGTGCATACACTACAGAGCAAGAGAATGAACCAACAGTTGGGGTCATCCCTAGGGTAATACGACTGCTCTTCAAAGAAATTGCTAAGAAGAGTGACTTTGAATTTACTCTGAAAGTGTCATACTTAGAGGTAAATGATTTATCTTTAATTATTCTGAGTTTAAATTTATCTTTGAGTAGAAAAATAAATCCTAATCAGGTTTTTCCTGGCATGACTCAAATTAATAAATTGCATTTTTAGTAAATCACATTTTTATAAATTGATAGGAAGAACTTACTGGCTCCGTTGGATCTGGTTTCCACCCAGTTCTTTCCTCATTGTCAGAATAGTCTGTTTAATCTGATTGTTAGAAGACTTGGCATTGCCATATAGAAAGATGATAGGAATTCTTTTAATTCCAATTTGGCCTGTAGTATGGATTCCCTATAGAGTCTGCAGAAAAATATTTGATTTCCTTTTACTGTTTTGAGGCTTAAGTGATAATTCTGCTAATTCATGAAGAATGTTACAAAATTTGGGTGACGTATTGAGTTGTATAGGTGATGATAGAGTGTGTTTATTCAAAGATATTTATTCAGTATCTACTATGTTATAGTCCCTATTCTAGGTACTTGGGTTATATCAGTGACCGAAATAGATAAAAATCCCTGCCCTTGTAGGTGTTTTCATTCTAGTGTATATCAGTATAGATTGACCAGTTATATCTAACCTTCTAACATCAAAAACACTTGTTTAGGGAACTTATGGCTTCTGGTTGGTCCCGTAGCAGTGATAACGTATCTTTAAGGAGCAATAATTAAACATATATGATTTAACCTTTTGCACTCGGATGTCGAGTGTGACTCAACATGGTTAGCATTAGAATAAAGGAATTGAGAAAAAAGCAAGTGAGTGCAAAGGGTTAAGCATGCAATTATAAATTGTATGTGAATTCTTCATCCTGAAATTGAATTTTAATAGGTATAGGAGGTTTAGAGTTGGAAGATGGGAAGTTAAAAATCATTAAAATTAGCCTTCTTGAATCTTCATTAACCCAGTTGTGGTCAAGGTAATCAAATGAAAAAATAACTTAGGAATGTTAAATAGCAGGAACAACAATACTAGCAAACAAATATAGTGCTTACTATGTGCTAATACATCCAATAATACATTATTGTTATTTGTAAGTACTAGTAAACAAATATAGTACTTACTATTTAAACACTTGTATATACTTAAAAGTTCTGGTTGTTGAAATATCGGTTGTCACTTCTCCCTTTTGCTTCCCACTTCCCACCCTCCACTAAGGGCACATTACTTACAGTATAACAAAATGGGTGAAGGTGACACTGTTATGACACCATCAAAGAATTGAATTTGGGCACTCATGTTACTTTTTGTTATGTCTGCTATTTCTAAGAGACTGTTTTAAGAGAGCAGTCTCAATTTTGTTATAGTAATGTGTGGATTCATTCTTACAAGTATCAGATGTTTGTATGTAGGTATAAAGTCCTTTTCTTAATTAAAAACATAATATGTTTGTGGTAAAAATATTTTAATGCAGAAAGTCACAATGAATTTAAAAATCATCTACGATCCCACCACCCCGAGATTACCACTGTTAACATCTTGTTTTTTACCACTTTATTTTCAACAATAACAGATTTACAATGAAGAAATCTTGGATCTTCTATGCTCATCTCGTGAGAAAGCCTCTCAAATAAATATACGAGAGGATCCTAAGGAAGGCATAAAGGTATGTGTGTTGTTGTTATTGTTATTATTTAAAAACGTTGCTCACTACTAAAATTAACATCCCTTTTATTTACCACTGTGGTTTTAAATTACTACTAACATCTTTCAGATTTTGTGTGGTCCTAATTTCCTTTGTTAATCTAGAATTCCTACATGGGATCTCTTGTGGGGAGGATGTATTATCACCTTCCTGTTACCTCTTCAAAGAATGCTAATATCAATTAAATATTTATTAACTATTTATAGAGCTCTAAGTCTGGGCTGTCCGGTTCAGTTGCCACTAGCCCCAAATGGCTATTTAAACCTAAATTAACTAAAATTGACTAACATTTAAAATTCAATCCCTTAGTTACACCAGCCACACATCAGGGTTTAATAGTTACATGTGGCTAGTAGCTATAGTATTGGACAGCACAGATACAGAACTTATCCATGGTCAGAAAAGTCTGTTGGACAACACTAGAATAGACATTGTGCTAGGGTCTGGGATGATATTTAAAAATTAAAAAGTTAAATAATATAAAGTTTTTCAAATTCATAAGTACCTTAGGAAAAAAGCAATTACTTATTTGAGAGGTTTCTGTCACACGGTGTAAATGCAGGATGTGGAGATATAGCTGAACAGAAAATTTGAGGCAAGGTTGGGAGTTTTGTATCTGGGAGTGAGCCAAATCCAGAAGCCAGTGTTGAAAACAGGCAGAGCTTGGGTCTAGCACCAATTTGAGTATTCAGGCTTGGGAGACTCTGAGGCTAGAATAGATGAGAATAGGTAGTATAGACATGGGAAAGGTTGGTAAAATAATAGTTTACCCATCTTTCTCTCCTTTCACTCTTCCCTGCACAGAAAATTGAAGGTTTAGGGTACAGGTGCCTGAGGGGCAGATGCTTGTGCTTCTGTGTTTTTTTCCCCCTTTTGAGTCCTTAAGCCATTAGCCAAGTGCTAAAGCAAGGCTTAAAGAATCAGACATATTTGAAAGCCTGATAAGCTTGGAATATAGGGGATAGATTTGGATAGTGGGGATAAACCTGGACAAAATGCATGCTATCACCAAAAATAATGTTTGGTAGAGAGCTAGCTCTTGATTGGATTCCAAGATATTTTATATGCCCCATGCTAAAACAGGAATTAAATGCCAAGCATTATTTGAAGTGAAATTTGCAATACAAAGATGTGTAGATTTTGGACTCAAATTGGGGCGCGTAAGGACAAGTTTGTAAATACTTTTCAGATGGGATGAATGGACCGTAAGTCAGTAGAGAAAATAAGGGTATTCTTGTAGTAAAGAATAGGTTAAGCAAGAAAGTAGAAAATATACTCCTAGGGGTAATAAGAATAGACCAGTCAGTCTGAATTCAGGAATATGGGTTGGGAAGTAATATGAGATATGTTAGGAGCAGATTAGGAGTCCAGGTTAAAGAATTTAGTTTCTATTCCTATGAATATTGTATAAGCTATTTAATACTTCTGAATGAAGGTTTGCTGTTGCTACTTTTACCAATTCTTTATCTTAATGTGTTTATCTCTCTAGCTAAGTTAGCTCCTGGATGTTATCCTCATTATCTAGCACAAGGCTTTGTAGTTTGATAAATTTTTAGGAAACAAGGTTTTTAGGAAGACTAAACAGACATGGATTGAAAAGGAGAAAGACTAGGATGAGAAAAGCCAATTTGGAAAACTGCCTTATTTTCCCGGCATGAGGTAATATAGGCCTGGACTAGGCAAGTATAAAGGAAAAGGAAGCAGTGGGTTCAAAAGAAGGACTAAGGAAAAAAAAGAATGACTAAGAGTTGGTGATAGATGAGATATGGAGGAATTGAAGATAAAGCTGAGGTTTTGAGAATACAGATATTAATAGAAATGGAGAAGGAGTGGATAGAATCAGTATTGGTGGGAGGAAGATGAGTTTGATTTATAATTTACTGATTTCAAAGTAAGTAGCAGACAATTATAAACAGAAGACTAGAAATTAGGGTACCAATGTAGATTTGGGAGCTATCTATAATAATAAAAGTGTAATATGCTAATTAGACTGGACGTCCTTCTGGACAAAGCCGGGGCTGCAAGGGAAGCCCAGGTCCCGGGTGCCTGCCAGCGGCCGGAGGGAAGCCAGGGTCCAGGTGCCAGAGGGAAGCCGGTGCTGGCAGCCGGGGGAAAGAAGGCCTATTCTTGCACAAATTTCGTGCATCAGGCCTCTAGTATATATATAAAAGCCAAACAATGGAACAACCAGTTGCTATGATACGCACTGTGGTGGCTAACCGGCCCCATCCAGGCCCCAATCACCCACCCCTAACCTTCCGCGGCCCCTCCCCACGGCCAGCCCCACCCCCGATTGACCCCCCTCATCCCCTTTGGGGGCAGGGCCGCTGACCAACCTCCTGCAGCCCCTCCCCTGCGCCAGCCCCGCCCCAATCAGCCCCCATTGGGGCAGGCCAGCTGGACCCCACCCGTGCATGAATTCGTGCACCAGGCCTCTAGTGGGGTAATAAAATCATAGCATATTGGGGGTAGCAGGGACTTACTCTAGTTCAATCTCCAGAGGCTCCAAGAGATTTTAACTTGTATAAGCCCTTATAACTAAATATAGTACCAAGCCTAGGCCCCTGTTTTTCTGGCTTCCTAATCCAGTGAAAACTATGCCATGCATACGTTTAAAACAGATCAGAGGTGCCCTGACCAGTTTGGCTCAGTAGATAGAGCGTTGGCCTGCAGACTGTAGGGTCCCAGGTTCGATTCCCAGTCAGGGCACATGCCTGTGTTGTGGGTCCGATCCCCAGTAGGGGGTGTGCAGGAGGCAGCCAATCAGTGATTCTCTCTCATCATTGATGTTTCTATCTCCTTCTCTCTTCCTCTCTGAAATCAATAAAAAAATATATTTAAAACAACACAAAAAACAAAAACAAAAACAGATCAGAGGTATAAGGAGGAGCCTAGAGTTACATAGAAGAGAAAGTAGCAAAGAGAAATATCATTGTTGTTTGCCCTTGCTGTCCTTTGGGCCAAAGCTTACATTCACTTGGGGCTCCCTGAAAGGTATCTTATCCATTGCTACCCTAAAAATCTAGAGATCTTTTCTAGCTCTAGTATTGGCTGGCACCTTTGTTTTGGAAGCCACTAGTGGAGATTGAAGACCTTGGTTTGCAGGGATCACAATGATCAGAGTTGCTAGATAAAATCATGACTATTCCATTTATTAAGATTGTACTGGAACATCAAGACATTTTTTAAACCACCAATTCTTATATTTCTGATGAAGTATTTAAGTATGAATCATAAGGGAATTTTTTTTCCTTCTCTGAATTAGATTGTGGGACTCACTGAGAAGAATGTTTTAGTTGCCCAGGATACTGTTTCCTGTTTGGAACAGGGCAACAACTGTAGGACTGTGGCCTCCACAGCTATGAACTCCCAGTCATCCCGATCTCATGCCATCTTTACAATCTCCATAGAGCAAAGAAAGAAAAGTGACAAGTAAGTTACAATTTAAAGAGTCAAGATTTTTAATGTTAGTTCTACTGAAGTTGAATATTAGGTTGCTTCTTTAATTGATTTGACAAATATCTGACATCAATACTCTGAGGACTAGTAACCTTTGGGGCCATTTTGACTGACTTAAAGGAAAAGAAGAGCTGGCAATTCAACTTTGATACTCAGTTATCCTTAAGCTTGTGTATTATTCTCACTTGTGTCTTCCTGTCATTATCACAGGAGTAGCAGCTTTCGCTCCAAGCTGCATCTTGTAGACCTTGCTGGATCAGAAAGACAAAAGAAAACCAAGGCTGAAGGGGATCGTTTAAAAGAGGGTGAGAATAATTAAGGCCACAGTTGTGGATAAAAACTTCTAGTCCTGCTATTGGTATTGTTGGTGTTTTGACTGGATAGGTCACAATATAATAGTACCTACAATTCAAGCTTGAGGCTGATTTCAGAAATAGTTAAAAAATTGTTTCTTTCCCTTGCAGTCATTTTCTAATTTAAGTATGAGATTTGGATCTGGCCCTTGGTTTGATTTTATCTGGTCCAGGCAATTTTTTGTTATTGTTTTGTTTTGTTTTATCCCCAACTACTTATTAAAATCAATACCCTCAACTATTTACTGTTCTTCCCAGATGTTGTCACATAAACTTCATCAGCTTGGCTTCATTTAAGTTGTTGGATATACATGGTGAAACTTCTAAGGCTAGGACAACCATGGTGTTTGCTGTTAGAAACCTTCATCTAGCATGGTAATCTGCATGCTGTGGGAATAGTCTTTTAATCGATTATTAATCTACCTAACGAAAATTAACCAGCTCCTATTTCTCAGTTTTGTGCTTAAGGATCTCATAAAAGATTTCATCAAATGCCTTGCTAAATATGTCTACCATATTTCTCATAGCCACCAACTTAGTAACAATACAAAAAAGAAATAAGGATTAGCTTAAACTGACTTCTTCTTAGTGAATTCAAGTTGGCTTCTAGTGCACATTCTTCTGTTTCTATGTTACTGCAAGTAATCCATTTATAAACTAGAATATGTATCAAATATACTGGTCTGTAATTTATGGAATTAACTTTTACCTCTTTTTTGTTAATGTTGAAATTATATCTGCCCAATCTTCTTGAACATCTTTTCTTCATGATTTCTCAAAGGTCTTTGATATAGCTTCAGCACTCTCATTTGAATTACTCTTAGTTTCCTTGGCAAGAATTCATCTGGTCCAAGATGTTTGAACTTTCATTAAAGTAGTTGAGGTCTCACTACCTCTTTACTCATATTGGGCTTCAGTTCCCCCGGAACTGAGAAGGCAGAAGCAAAAGTAATAATTAAGGTATTTTACCTCTTTGTCGTTTATCAGTATTACTAGAGGCCTGGTATACGAATTCTTGCACAGGTGGGATCCCTCTGGGTGGCCTGAAGAGATCGGGCCCCAGCTCTCGCCCACAGCCCCGCAGCGCCACCTGGCACCCCGCCTTGGCCTGGCGCCACACCCTCACCTGCTCCACCATCCCTCCTGTGGGGCAATCAATTGGGGCCGGGCCCCCCACCCAGCTCCCTCAGCACCTGGGAGCCAGGTGGTGACCCTGCCCCCCCTCCACTGCTGCTGGTCACCGTCTACAGGTCAATCGGCGGGGCGATCAGGCCCCCGCTCACACCCGCCTTGGCCTAGTGCCACCCGCTCACCTGCTCCACCATCCCACCACAGTCCCACTCTGGTTGGGGCCCGTCTGGGCCAGCAGCGCCTCCACTGCCACCCACTGCCAGTGCCACATTGCCGATGCCCGCCATGTTCTGCACCGCCCACTGGTGGTCAGCGTACGTCATAGTGAGGGGTCAAACTCCTGGTCTCCCAGTCAAACGACCGCCTGAGGGATAATATGCACATTAGGCTTTTATTATATAGGATTATATAGGATACTGCTGGCACAGGACAGAGACCTATTTCTTCCTCATTCAATTTTTTGTTCTAAATGTATTCAAAAGTGCCCTTTTTGTTCTATGTTTGCACTTTGCAATTTAACCTTTTTATTTAAAGGTTCTTGTGCCACCTTTATCTTTTTTTCAGGTGTACAGTTCTGAGTTATTTTTTAATTGTTTTATTGAGATATAATTCACATAACATAAAATTCACCTATTTAAACTGTACACTTTAGTGGATTTTAGCATATTCAGTGTTGTGCAGCCACCACCATAATCTAATTTTAGAATATTTTCTTCATTTCCAAAAAGAAACTCAATACCCATAAGCAGTCACTCCCCATTCCTCCACCTTCTCTAGTCCTAGGCAACCACTAAACTATATTTCATCCTATCTAATAAAAGAGTAATATGCAAATTAACCATCACCCCGGCACACCCACAAGCCATGCCCACAAGCCAATGAGGAGCAAGGATGCAAATTAACCCAACCAAGATGGCTGCGGCCACGGTGAGAGCAGGAGGGAGGCTTGGGTTTCCCCGGCGATAGAGGAAGCCAAGCTTTCTGCACACCCTGGCCGGCCCAGGCCTCCGATTAAGGCTACAAAGTTACAATTTTAGAAGATAAATAAATCCCAACAGAAATGGCAGCAGCCAAGGAGCTGGACAGAGCAGGAGGCTAGGGTTGCCCCCAGCGAAGGAGGAAGCCAAGCTTCTGCAGCCCTGGCCTGCTTTGGCCTCTGCTTAAGGCTACAAAGTTTTTATTTATTTATTTATATAACTTTTTTTTCCTTTTCTTATTGTTTAAAGTATTACATATATTAGTACATATATCACCTTTTTTTCCCCCCATTGAACTTCCCCCAGCCTCCCCTAACCCCTGTTGCATGCCCTCATTCTAACCTTCCCCCCCAGTGTCTTGTGTCCATTGGTGTGCTTAAATGCATGCATACAAGTCCTTTGGTTGATCTCTTTCCCTCCTTCCCCAACAGTCCCCAGCCTTCCTGCTGTAATTTGACAGTCTGTTGGGTGCTTTACTGCCTCTGTATCTATATTTTTATTCATCAGGTTATAATATACTTTATTTTCCATAAATGAGTGAGATAATGTGGTATTTTTCTTTCATTGCCTGGCTTATTTCACTTAACATAATGCTCTCCAGGTCCATCCATGCTGCTGCAAATGGTAAGAATTCCTTCTTTTTTATAGCAGCGCAGTATTCCGTTGTGTAGATGTACCATAGTTTTCTAATCCACTCATCTTCTGATGGACATTTAGGCTGTTTCCAAACCTTAGCTATGGTGAATTGTGCTGCTATGAACATAGGGGTGCATATATCCTTTCTGATTGGTGTTTCTAGTTTCTTAGGATATATTCCTAGAAGTGGGATTACTGGGTCAAATGGGAGTTCCATTTTTAGTTTTTTGAGGAAACTCCATACTGTTCTCCACAGTGGCTGTACCAGTCTGCATTCCCACCAGCAGTGCACGAGGGTTCCTTTTTCTCCACATCCTTGCAAGCACTTGTCGTTTGTTGATTTGTTGATGATTGCCATTCTGACAGGTGTGAGATGGTACCACATTGTCGTTTTGATTTGCATCTCTTGGATAATTAGTGACGTTGAGCATGTTTTCATGTGTCTCTTGGCCTTCCTTCTGTCTTCTTTCAAAAACATTCTATTTAGGTCCGTTGCCCACTTTTTTATTGGATCATTTATCTTCCTTTTTTAAGTTATATAAGTTGCCTGTAGATGTTGGAGATTAAACCTTTATCAGTGATAAGATTTGCAAATATGTTCTCCCATACAGTGGGCTTTCTTGTTGTTTTGTTGATGTTTTCTTTTGCTGTGAAAAAGCTTTTTATTTTGATGTAGTCCCATTTGTTTATTTTCTCTTTAGTTTCCATTGCCCTAGGACAGTGGTCTGCAAACTACGGCTCGATAGCCACATGCAGCTCTTTGGCCCCTTGAGTGTGGCTTGTCCACAAAATATCTGTGCATTTGAAACGTACAGTGCAATTGAAACTTCGTGGCCCATGCGCATAAGTCGGTTTTCGGCTCTCAAAAGAAATTTCAATCGTTGTACTGTTGATATTTGGTTCTGTTGACTAATGAGTTTGTCAACCAATGCCCTAGGAGCAGTATCGGTGAAGAAATTGCTTCGGCATTTGTCTGAGATTTCTCTGCCTGTGGATTCCCCTAGTATTTTTATGGTTTCCTGTCTTATGTTTAAGTCCTGTATCCATTTTGAGTTTATTTTTGTGTATGGTGTAAGTTGGTGGTCTAGTTTCATTTTTTGCATGTATCTACCCCATTTTCCCAACACCATTTAATGAACAGACTGTCTTGACTCCATTGTATGTTCACGCCTTCTTTGTCAAATATTAATTGAGCATAGTGGTTTGGGTCGATATCTGGATTCTCTATTCTATTTCATTGATCTATATGTCTGTTCTTGTGCCAGTACCAGACTGTTTTGAGTACAGTGGCTTTGCAATACAGTTTGAAATCTGGTATTGAGATCCCACCTACTTTGTTCTTCTTTCTCAGGATTGCTGTGGCTATTCGGGGTCTTTTTTTATTCCAGATGAATTTTTGGAGAGTTATTTCAAGGTCTGTGAAATATGCCGTTGGTATTTTAATGGGGAGTGCATTGAATCTATAGATTTGGGTAGTATGGACATTTTAATGATGTTGTTTCTACCAATCCATGAACATGTTATGTTCTTCCATCTGTTTACGTCTTCCTCTATCTCTTTTTTCAGTGTCCTGTAGTTTTCCTTGTATAGGTCTTTTACCTCCTTTGTTAAGTTTATTCCTAGATATCTTAATTTTTTTGGTGCGATGGTAAATGGGATTGCTTTTTTAGTCTCTCTTTCTGTAAGTTCACTATTGGTGTATAGAAATGCCATAGATTTCTTGGCATTAATTTTGTATCCTGCTACATTGCCGAATTCATTTATTAAGTCTAATAGTTTTTTGATGGAGTCTTTCGGGTTTTTTTTTATGTACAATATCATGTCATCTGCAAATAATGACAGCTTTACTTGTTCTTTTCCAATTTGGAAGCCTTTTATTTCTTCTTGTCTAATTGCAATGGCTAATACTTCCAGTACTATGTCGAACAGGAGTGGTGAGAATGGGCATCCCTGTCTTGTTCCTGTTCTTAGGGGAAATGTTTTTAGTTTTTGCCCATTGAGTATGATGTTTGCTGTGGGTTTATCATATATAGCTTTTATTATGTTGAAGTATGATCCTTCTATTCCCACCTTGTTGAGAGTTTTTATCAAGAAAGGGTGTTGGATTTTGTCATTTTCTTTTTCTGCATCAATTGATATGACTATGTGATTTTTATCTCTCAATTTATGTGATGTATCACATTTATTGATTTGTGAATATTTTACCATCCTTGCATCTCTGGGATAACTCCTGCTTGGTCATAGTGTATGATCTTTCTGATGTACTGCTGGATCCGCTTTGCTAGAATTTTGTTGAGGATTTTGGCATCTGTGTTCATGAGGGATATTGGCCTGTAATTCTCTTTCATTGTGTTGTCTTTATCTGTTTTTGGTATTAGGGTGATGCTGGCTTCATAGAAGGAGCTTGGAAGTGTTCCTTCCTCTTGAATCTTTTGGAATAGTCTGAGGAGGATAGTTTTAGTTCTTCCTTGAATGTTCGGTAAAACTCCCCTGTGAAACCATCTGGCCCCGGGCTTTTGTTTTCTGGAAGCTTTTTGATGGCTGCTTTAATTTCTTCCATAGTTATCGGCCTAATGAGATATTTAGATTCTTCCTGATTGAGTTTTGAAATGTTGTATTTTTCTAGGAATATGTCCACTTCCTCTACGTTGTTCAGTTTTTTGGAATGGAGTTGTTCATGGTATTTTTTAACAATCCTTTGTATTTCTGTGGGGTCTGTTGTTATTTCTCCTCTCTCATTTTGATTTTGTTTATTTGGGTCCTCTCTCTTTCCTTCTTGGTGAGCCTGGCGAGAGGTTCATCAATCTTGTTTATCCTTTCAAAGAACTTGCTCTTGGTTTTGTTGATTTTTGTGTTGTTTCATTGGTGTCTATGTTGTTTATCTCCACTCTGATCTTTATTATTTCCTTCCTTCTGCTTACACTGGGCTTTTCTTGTTGCTGTGTTTGTAACTCTTTGAGTAGTAGAGTTAGGTAGTTTATTACCATTTTTTCTTGTTTTTTTCAGTAGGCTTTTTAGAGATATGAACTTCGCTCTCAAGACTGCTTTCGCTGTGTTCCATAGATTTTGGATTGTTGTGTTTTCATTGTCGTTTGATGCCAGGATATTTTTTATTTCTTTGGTTTCTCTGGTAACCCAGTCATTGTTTAACCTTTTGCACTCGGATGTCGAGTGTGACTCGACACGGTTAGCATCGGTAGCAACTCTTTTTATACTCTTTGAATGTATCAATAATTTGAAATATAAAAAAATCCAAATAAATAAGTTTGTATGAAAAGAAACTCCAGTTTTTCATTCTACTGTCGCGCTTTGTAAAATCTGGGTTATTTAAAAAATTAAATCCCGAGTAGAATAAAGGAAGTGAGAAAAAAGCAAGCGAGTGCAAAGGGTTAATAGCATGCTATTTAGTCTCCAAGCGTTTGATTTTTCTGGATTGTTTTTATTGTAGTTGATTTCCAGTTTTATGCCACTGTGGTCTGAGAAGATGCTTGATATGATTTCTATCTTCTTGAATTTGAAGAGACTTTGCCTGTGACCCAATATATGATCTATCTTTGAAAATGACCCATGTCCACTTGAGAATAATGTATATTCTGTGGCTTTGGGGTGAAATGTTCTGACAATGTCAATTCCATCTGGTCTACTGAGTCCTTTACAATTGATGTTTTTTTGCTGATTTTTTGTTTAGAGTATTTGTCCAATGGTGATAGTGGGGTATTAAAGTCCCCTACTATGTATGATTGTATTGCTGTCAGTCTCTCCCTTGATATCCTCCAGGAGTTAAGTATTTGGGTGCTCCTGTATTGGGTGCATATATGTTTACCAGAGTTATTTCTTTTTGTTGGATTGCTCCCTTTAGTATTATGAAGTGGCCTTCCTTATCTCCTTTTATGTCCTTCAATTTGAGATCTAATTTGTCAGATATAAGTATTGCTACCCCAGCTTTTTTTTTCATTTTCGTTCGCCTGAAAAACCTTTATCCATCCCTTCACCATCAGTCTGTGTGAGTCCTTTTTTCTGAGGTGGGTTTCCTGTAGACAGCAGATATATGGGTCATGTGTTCTTATCCACTCATCTACCCTATGTCTTTTGATTGGGGAATTTAATTCATTTACATTTAAAATTATTATTGATAGGTACTTGTTTGACGCCATTTTTATTCTTTGCCACTGTGTGTCTTCTTATCTTCCTATTTCTTCTTTTTACTGCAGACCCTTTAGCATTTCTTGCATTGCTGGTTTGGTGGTAATAAACTCCCTTAGTCCTTTTTTGTCTGTGAAGCTCCTCATTTCACCCTCAATTTTGATTGATAGCCTTGCTGGGTACAGTATTCTTGGATTCAGACCCTTCCTTTGAATGACTTTGTATAATTCATTCCACTCCTTTCTGGCCTGATGTGTTTCTGTTGAGAAATCAGTCGCTAGTCTGTTGGGGGATCCTTTGTAGGTAACTTTCTGTCTCTCTCTGGCCGCTTTTAAGTTTCTTACTTTGTCGTTGGTGTTTGCCAATTTAATTATAATGTGCCTTGGCATCAGTCTTTTGGGTTTCAATTTGTTAGGGACTCTGTGAGCTTCTTGGATTTATTTGGGTTTTTTTCTTCCCTATTTCAGGGAAGTTTTCTGTCATTATTTCTTCAAACAGGTTTTCTATTCCTTGCTCAGTTTCCTCTCCTTCTGGAACCGCTATTATACAGATGTTGTTTTGTTTCATGTTGTCCCAAAGTTCCCTTAGGCTCTCCTCCTGCTTTTTAATTTTTTTTCTAGAATTTGCTCTACTTGTGTATGTTTTTCCTTCCTTTTCTTCTAGCTCGCTGATGCGGTCCTCTGCTTCTTCTAGTCTACTGTTGATGCTTTCTATTGAGTTTTTTATAGCAGTGATTTTATTTTTCATTTCTTCTTGGTTCTTCTTCATATCCTCTTGGTTCTTGCACATATTTTTGAATTTGTCTTCCATTCTTTTCATCTACCTTATGACCATTTCTCTGAATTCTTTCTCTGACAGGTTGCTTACCTCCATTTCGTTTACTTCCTTTTCTGGTGATGCCTGCTTTTCTTTCATATGCGGGTTGTTTCTTTGTCTCCCCATGATCTCTCTTCTCTGGGTGTCCGGTTATGTAGTTCCGTCTCTCCTGCATTGATTTTAAGGCACAAGATACAACACAGCAAGGCACAATTCACAAGGCACTGAGCACAAATGTATTCACGATATTAATAACCCCAAATAAAGGTGACCAGCAGAGAAAGGCGAATTAGAGAATAAGAAAGAAAGAAGAGAAAAAAAAGCAGTGCAAAAATGAAATTGGGAAAAGGAAAAAAAAAAGTAAGAGAGAAAAGAAATAGAATAAGAAAGAAGAGGGGAAAAACTATATGGGGAGAAAACTGCAGCAGAACAGCCACTAATCCCAACAAATGCAAGCAACCAATACCTAGAGATGAATTCAAACTACAAACAACAACTAATATCAAGCGAGGTGAGGGAAAAGAAGCAAAAAACAAACAAAGCAAAACAAATCAACAAAAAGAAAAAGCGAAACAATTTCACAAACAAGCATAAAAAAACCGGTATAATCAACAATCAAGCAAACAACAACAAAAGGACAGAGAGAAAAAAAATTTGGATAGTGAAGAAAGAGGAGAGCTGTGTATGGACTTGGAGCAGCAGATTGGAAATTAGATATAAGTAGGGTGAATTTTTAACAGAGGATAAAAAGAAGGTATACGGAAAATCTAAGGCAGGAATAGGGTAAGAGAAACAGAACAATAAAAGGGGAAAAGTGAGGAAGAGAGTGTTGACATAAATGTAAATTTGAGATAGATTAAAGTGATGGTAAAGGAAAGATGAAAATAGAATGTAGAACACTAATCCCAAAGTAAAATAAAGAGAAAATAAAATCACACTTTTTTTTTTTAAAAAAAGAGAAAATAATAGTAATAATAATACTCATTGAAAATAAAAATGTCATAATTAAGGTAAAATCAAGTCTGGAAAACATTAAAAAAATTTAGTTTCTTAAGTAAAAGTTGAAAAAAATAAAAATGTGCAGTATTGAAGGTCATTCACTTCCTGTACTGTTTTGTTTGGCACACCTGTTTCCTAGTCAGGACAGTATTGAAGTTCCCTTTGTTCCACTGCTCCTCAGTGTTGTAGGCCACAGTCCTGATTTTCAAGCAGGCAGTACGTCTTTGTTTCTTATACTCCTTTTTTGTGTGCTTACACAAGTCAATTTGTGATTCAACCCCTGGGTGGCAGTGTTTATGGATTGACCTCCGGGTCTATAGGTCCTCTCTAGCTAATGTTTAGATTTTGTCTTCTCCGTGGTACTTAATATTGGTTTGGCGGAAAGTGCCGCCCCTGAGCTGGTTCTCTGATAGCTACTCCCTGATCTGATCCCCAGGTTCCACAAATTAACATTCCCCTGCAGTCTCTTAGAGTGTCCCCAATTGGGTGATCCTATGCACTGGGCTCAGCAATTAAAGGCAAGGATCTAAATAGAAAAAAAGAGAGAGAGAGAGAGAGAGAGAGAGCGAGAGCGAGCCAGAGCGAGCACGTGAACCCTGGCGCTGCGAGCAAGTCTGCGCAGTCTCCTTTCTCCTTGGGTCCAAACAGCCGGTACACCCCCAAAATGTCTAGGCTGTCCTTCTGCACTCAGTTCTGCTATGGGTTGCTTTTTAGAGTTCCCTTCTATTAGCAGCTCTGCAGACCCCCTTCCACATTTGCGGATCACGCCCCCCCACCAGCTGCGGATTTTTCTAGGCTCAGACTTTCCCCAGTCCTCCAGCTCCCGCGTGCGCATTTCTCTCGCCTGCCTGGACCACAGACCTCACCTTATCCCAGGCGAAATCTGACCTTTCGTGAGGGGGTACAGAGCTCCTCTGAATCCTTGTGCTCGTGCCACTTGGGAACTGGTGTTTTCGGGTTCGCAGCTGTTTGGTGGGTGCTGTAGTTGTAGATTTTCAGGCTTCCGATAACATCCATTTTCCCCTTCAAGATGGCACGGTCTCCGTGTCAGAGTTAGTCGCTCTGGGAGGGGACCCAGAGCAGTGGGGGCTGCCTGGTCAGGGGAACCCCGTCTGGCCATCCCCCACAGTCTCCTGGAGTATAGCTGTCCCTCAACTCACTAACAAACACTCCCCTTGTGACCACACAACTCTCCCTTTGTTCTCTCACTCACGCCCTATCTTACAGTCTGCCTTCCTGTCGGCAGCCATCTTCCGTCTCCAGAAGGCCTATTATTTTTTACACTTGTATTTCCCCAATTACTTGTGGAATTAAACATCTTCTCATGTCATTAGCCATTTCTCTTTTCATTTCTGTGAATTGCCAGTTTTTACCATTTGCTTATTTTTTTTCTTTCGGGTTGTATTTTTCTTATTAACTTTAGGATTTGTATATTGCATTGCGACCACACCACCCAAAGTCAAATCATCATCTGTTACCATATATATGACCTTTACTACTTCCCACCTCTTCTCTCTGGTAACCACCATACAGTTTTCTGTGTCTGTGAATTTTTGTTTGTATGTTTTCTTGTTTGAAAATTGAATATATTTTTTCTATTTTATTCTTTTTTTATATATACTTTTTTAATTTAGGTATTATATGTGTACATATCTTACCATTGTTCCCCCCACCCCACACCCATACATGCCCTCACCCCCCAGAGTTTTGTGTCCATTGCTTATGCTTATATGCATGCACACAAGTCCTTCGGTTGATCTCTTATCTCCCCCACCTCTCCCTAACCTTCCCCCCCTGTAATTTGACAGTCTGTTTGATGCTTTACTGTCTCTGTATCTATCTTTTTGTTCATCAGTTTATAATGTTCTTTATTATCCATAAATGAGTGAGATCATGTGGTATTTTTCTTTCATTGACTGGCTTATTTCACTTAGCATAATGTTCTCCAATTCCATCCAGATTTCTGCAAATGATGAGAATTCCTTCTTTTTTATGGCAGCATAGTATTCCATTGTGTAGGTGTACCACAGTTTTCTGATCCAGTCATCTGCTGACGGGCACCTAGGTTGTTTCCAAATCTTAGCTATTGTAAATTGTGCTGCTATGAAAATAGGGGTGCATATATCCTTTCTGATTGGTGTTTCTAGTTTCTTCGGATATATTCCAAGGAGTGGGATTACTGGGTCAAATGGGAGTTCCATTTTCAGTTTTTTGAGGAAACTCCATACTGTTCTCCACAGTGGCTGCACCAGTCTGCATTCCCACCAGCAGTGCACGAGGGTTCCTTTTTCTCCGCATCCTCGCCAACACTTGTCGTTTGTTGATTTGTTGATGATAGCCATTCTGACAGGTGTGAGATGGTACTGCATTGTTGTTTTGATTTGCATCTCTCGGATAATAAGTGACGTTGAGCATGTTTTCATGTGTCTCTTGGCCTTCCTTCTGTCTTCTTTTGAAAAGATTCTATTTAGGTCCATTGCCCATTTTTTTATTGGATCATTTATCTTCCTTTTATTAAGTTGTATAAGCTGTCTGTAGATGTTGGAGATTAAACCTTTATCAGTGATACCATTTGCAAATATGTTCTCCCATGCAGTGGGCTTTCTTGTTGTTTTGTTGATAGTTTCTTTTGCTGTAAAAAAGCTTTTTATTGTGATGTAGTCCCATTTGTTTATTTTCTCTTTAGCTTCCATTGCCCTAGGGGCAGTATCGGTGAAGAAGTTCTTTTGGCATATGTCTGAGATTTTGCTGCCTGTGGATTCCTCTAGTATTTTTATGGTTTCCCGTCTTATGTTTAAGTTCTGTATCCATTTTGAGTTTATTTTTTTGTGTATGGTGTAAGTTGGTGGTCTAGCTTCATTTTTTTGCATGTATCTGTCCAATTTTCCCAAAACCATTTATTCCATTGTATGTTCATGCCTCCTTTGTGAAATATTAATTGAGCATAGTGGTTTGGGTCAATATCTGGATTCTCTATTCTATTTCATTGATCTATATGTCTGTTCTTGTGTCAGTACCAGGCTGTTTTGAGCATAGTGGCTTTGTAATACAGCTTGAAATCTGGTATTGAGATCCCTCCTACTTTATTCTTCTTTCTCAGGATTGCTGTGGCTATTCGGGGTCTTTTTTTATTCCAGATGAATTTTTGGAGAGTTCTTTCAAGGTCTGTGAAATATGCCGTTGGTATTTTAATGGGGAGTGCATTGAATCTATAGATTGCTTTGGGTAGTATGGACATTTTAATGATGTTGATTCTACCAATCCATGAACATGGTATGTTCTTCCATCTGTTTACGTCTTCCTCTATCTCATTTTTCAGTGTCCTGTAGTTTTCCGCGTATAGGTCTTTTACCTCCTTCGTTAGGTTTATTCCTAGGTATCTTAATTTTTTTGGTGCGATGGTAAATGGGATTGCCTTTTTAGTCTCTCTTTATGTAAGTTCACTATTGGTGTATAGAAAGGCCATAGATTTCTTGGCGTTAATTTTGTATCCTGCTACATTGCCGAATTCATTTATTAAGTCTAATAGTTTTTTGATGGAGTCTTTCGGATTTTTTATGTACAATATCATGTCGTCTGCAAATAAAGACAGCTTTACTTGTTCTTTTCCAATTTGGATGCCTTTTATTTCTTCTTCTTGTCTAATTGCAATGGCTAATACTTCCAGTACTATGTTGAACAGGAATGGTGAGAGTGGGCATCCCTGTCTTGTTCCTGTTCTTAGGGGAAATGTTTTTAGATTTTGTCCATTGAGTATGATGTTTGCTGTGGGTTTATCATACATATATAGCTTTTATTATATTGAGGTATGAGCCTTCTATTCCCACCTTGTTGAGAGTTTTTATCAAAAATGGGTGTTGGATTTTGTCAAATGCTTTTTCTGCATCAATTGATATGACTATGTGATTTTTATCTCTCAGTTTGTTTATGTGACAATATTTTATTCTGTAATCCTTTCTAGAAGTATTAATTTTCAAAATTTGGTTTTGTTTGTAACCACATTAATAGATTGCTTTCTTAGGTTTTCATTGTCAGTTGTGCTTCTTGGATATTCTAGGTGGATATTAACATTTTTAAATAAACACTTTGGGTCACTGTTTTCCAACATTTATACCTTCTGTTTTTAATTTTTAAAAAATATCTTTTTATTGATTTCAGAGAGTGGGGGAGAGGGAGAGAGATAGAAACATCAATGATGAAAGAGAATCATTGATTGCCTGCCTCCTGCATGTCCCCTACTGGGGATCAAGCCCACAACTCGGGTATGTGCCCTGATGGGAATCGAATCGTGTCCTCCTGGTTTATAGGTTGCTGCTCAACCCCTGAGCCACACCATCCAGGCTTATCTTCTTTTATTATAAAGTTGAATAATACCAATGATAGTAGCAATTATTTTTTTTCCTCCTCTAACTGAAATGTTGTGTTTCATCTTTTACTATCTATTGTACATTTATGGCTGATATTCTTTATCAAGTTAAGGAAGTGACCTTTCATTTCTTGTTTCCTAAGAATTAGATATTTTTAAAATAAGGAATGAGTGCTCCGTTTTATCATTGATTGAAAATTAATTATCATGTACTTTTTTTTCTGACCTGTTTATAGAAGGAATTGTAAAAATGCAACATCATTGAATCCCCTCTGAGTGACCAGGATAAGTTATTATTTGTGTATATTCCTGGGTTTCATGTACTACTTTTCTGTTTAGGACATTTGTATATCTGTTCCTATGAAAGAGTGACCTATAACATTTTTGCATGTTTGCTCTCCTTTTTCTGATTTTGGTTTAAAGGTTTTACCAACTGTATAAAATGAGTTGGGAAGCTTTCATTTTTTTCTATGCTCCAGTACAGTTTATTTAACACTAGAGGCCTGGTGCACGAATTTGTGCATGGTTGGGGTCCCTTGAGGTGGCCTGTGGAGAAAGCGTCCCAGGCTTGCAGGCCCAGCTCACGCCCCCTGCCTTGTAGCCTCCCAGCCCCACCTGGCACCCTGCCTTGGCCTGGCGCTGCCCCCTCACCTGCTTCACCATCCCGCCTGTGGGATGATCGATTGGGGCTAAGCCCCCTGCCACTGCCACTGGTTGCTGTCTATGGAGCGATTGGGCCCCTGCTCGCACTAACCTTGGCTTTTTGCCTCCCGCTTACCAGCTCTACCACCCCGTCGCAATCCAACTTTCATCGGGGCCTGCAGTGCCTCCCCTGCCACCTACTGCCGGCACCGTGTCGCTGATGCCCGCCATGTTCTGTGCCTCCCCCTGGTGGTCAGCATGCGTCATAGAGAGCGGTCGAACTCCCAGTTGAGGGGATAATTTGCATATTAGGCTTTTATTATGTAGGATGGGAATTATCTCTAAAGGTTTCTTGAAGATTTGTGTTTTTTTTTATCTTGAGCCAATTTTGTTCATTTATATTTTCTTATAAAATTATTCATTTTGTCTAGATTGTCAAACTTATTGTTATATTATATATTGATTTACTTTATATTTTTCATGTCTACATTTTTCATAAATTATGTCTCTAACTTCATTTGATTATATATAATTTCTATTATTTTTCTCTCATGTTTGACAGATTTATTGATTAACTCAACTTTTTTTCCCATTTTTTTTTTCTCTCAATTAATGATTTCCTTCTAGGTAGCTTGATTTTGGTTTGTTCTAGTCTTCTCATTTTCTGAGTTTGAAAGCCTAGTTCTCTTCTTTTTTCTTTTTAAAAGCTTTTCAAGTATATTCAAAAGAGGTCAGGATGGAATAATGAATCCCCCCATGTACCTGTCATGCAGTTTCAACAATGACTAATTTTGACCAAATAGTCTTGCTGCATTTGTATTCTCCCTCTGATATTATTTTGAACCAAATCTCAGACATGTTTATTTCAGTTTGTACCTGAAAAAAAGACCTATCCTATATAATAAAGAGGCAATATGCAAATTGAGCATCACTCCGTCACAAAGATGGCTGCACTCACAGCTGAGGCCAAGTTCCCATAAAGAGCCTTAACGAGCAATCAGCAGGGACCAGAGGCTATGCCCTCCCCCACCCCCATGGGGCTCGTCAGGGGACCTCAGGCTGCGTCCCCCACCTGGCAGGGCTTGACACGGGATGTCAGGCCATGCCCCCCACCTGGCAGGGCTTGACAGGGGACCTCAAGGTGCACTTCCCGTCCTGGTGCTGGGCTAGGGGACCTCAGGCTGCTAACCCCGCCTCAGCGCCAGGCCTGGGGACCTTAGGCTACACCCCCCACCAGGTAGGGCTTGACAGGGTACTTCAGGCCACGCCCCCCACCCAGCAGGTCTAGACAGGGGACGTCAGGCCGCGCCCCCACCCGGCAGGGCTTGACAGGGGACCTCAAGGTGCGCTTCCCGTCCTGGTGCTGGGCTAGGGGACCTCAGGCTGCGCCCCCCCCCACCCCAGCACCGGGCCAGGGGACCTGAGGCTGCGCCCCCCTGTCTGGCTGGGCTTGACAGGGGACCTCAGGCTATGCTCCCCACCCAGCAGGGCTTGACGGGGGACCTCAAGGTGCACCCCCAGTGCTGGTTTGGGGGAACTCAGGCCTCGCCCCTGCCCAGCGGGGCTTGACGGGGGACCTGAGGCTGTGCCCCCCTCCACCCCCCCCCTCCTGGCAGGGCTTGACGGGGGACCTCAGGCCATGTCCCGCACCCAGCGGGGCTTGACAGGGGATCTCAGGCTGTGTCCCCCATCTGGTGGGGCTTGACGGAGGACCTCAAGGCACGCCCCCCGCCCCGGTCTGGACTGGGGAACCTCAGGCCACGCCTCCCGTCCTGGCACCATGCCAGGGGACCGGAGGCTATGCCCCCTGCCTGGCAGGGATTGACAAGGGTGGGACTGGCCGGGTCTGGATCTAGCCCAATGGGGGGGCGGTCCGGCCGGGTCTGGGTCTCAACGCGATTTTGAGGTGCATGTGGGTGGGCGGGGACTTGACTCTGGGTCCTGTAGTGAGCCCCAGACTCTGACAGGAGGAAGGTTTTCATATACATTTTACTAGTTTTCTTTCATCTCTGACACCTCTGTTATAGAGAAAGGGCAAATAGCAATATTAAATTATTTCCTCTAATTAATCTCCTTTTAATGTGCACGAATTTCGTGCACCGGGTCACTAGTTTTAAATAAATAATCACCTAAAATTAATAATAATGCCTTAATATCATCAAATGTCTAGTCAGTGTTCACATTTCCATTAGTCTTAGGATTTTATTTATCTGGATCAGGATCCAAACAAAGTCCATACATTGTTATTAATTGACTAGAGGCCTGATGTACGAAATTCATGCAAGAGTAGGCCTTCCTTCCCCCGGCTGCTGGCACCAGCTTCCCTCTGGCACCCAGAACTCAGGCTTCCCTCACAGTCCCGGCTTCGTCCAGAAGGTTGTCG
Organism: Cnephaeus nilssonii; assembly: GCF_951640355.1. NCBI lineage: Eukaryota > Metazoa > Chordata > Mammalia > Chiroptera > Vespertilionidae > Cnephaeus > Cnephaeus nilssonii. The sequence continues at coordinate 47,972,699 of NC_137071.1, forward strand.
GGTCTAATTAGCATATTACGCTTTTATTATTATAGATAGGTCTTCTATAGCTACCCCTTCCCATCTTTGCTTCAGAGCTTCAAAGTATTCATTTATAAGATAGGATTTGCATATATACTCCCCACAGAGATGTGAGGATTAAGTAAACTTCTAGACACTGAGTGGCCAGATTATTATGATCTCTGAACGCATAATAATCTGGCCACTCAGTGTGTGTGTGTGTGTGTGTGTGTGTGTGTGTGTGTGTGTGTGTGTATTAGAAGCCCAGTACATGAATTCGTGCATGGGTGGGGTCTGGCCAGGGGGAGGGGACATGGTTGGTTGGCCGGCCTGCCTGCTGGTCGAACTCCTGGTCAAGGGGACAATTTGCATATTAGCCTTTTGTTATATAGGATATACACTGAGTGGCCAGATTATTATGCGTTCAGAGATCATAATAATCTGTCCACTCAGTGTATGTAAGACATATAACATAATTTCTGGCGTATAGTAGCCTCTTTGTAATTCTGTCTTCTGTGTTTTTACTTGCTCTGAGTGGTGGTTAATAAGGAATATGTGGACCTTACTGATATTTGTAGATAAATCCAGCTGAACTAAGACCCCCCCAGAAGCTTGAGATGGTGGTTGTCAACATTTGAGGTAGACTCTGTGGGTGGAAGAGGCTTATAGGTTTGTGACAAAAACCTTTTTCTTAGCTAACACAGTATTACCAAAGCCAAGCTCTTCCCCACTGTTAGAGGGAATGATTTTATACCTATTGAGAACTAGAAAAGTTGCTAGCCCCTCTAGAATATTTTCAGAGGGTGGATATGGCCCAACAGAATTGTGTTGCGTATTACTGGGGGTGAAGGAAGGGGGTGTATTCAAGTGTCAGATTTGTTTTGTGAGGCCAAAAGGTTTATTACAAATCACAGTTGAGTCTTAGATCAAGTGGAGCTGCCATTAGCTGAAGGGAAGCTAGTTAGAAAACCAGGCATAGATATATAGGAAGCAGACAGCAGAGAGAAAGATAATGAGTTTGATTTTGGACATGTCAGATTTGGAATGAGTATTGGAAGAGTCCCTAAAGAAAAGGGAAATTCTGAGCTTGAGCTTAGAAGTAACATGTGAGCTGGAGATAAACATTTGGAATCTATGGGTGAGGTTTCCCAGGTGAGTTGTATAGAGAAAGACTAGATAATGAGTGAGACAACATTAACTATTAGTAAGGAGCACTGATACTTAAGGGTCAAGGGTAAAAGAGCCAACTAAAGTCAATGGAAGGTAGTGTCTAGAAAGAAGGGATCGTCACCTGTGTCAAATGCTTCAGAGTGGTTACATAAGATGAGGACTGAGAAGAGATTTGTCCATTGAGGTTTTGGGGATCTTTGCCACAGTGGTATAGGTTGAGTGGTAAGGAATCAGGGCAGGTTATATCAGGTTGAGGGGAGAATTTAACTACTATTATGAATGTGGTGTTTATCTTTTTTATTAAATTTCTTATTCTTGTATCCCTTAACAATGTGGTGGTATTTTGCCTGTTTCTAAACTTTTCATAAATAGTTTCATAAAATATGTGGTTTTTTTGTCACTTTTTTTCCTGCTCAATGTTATGTTTGTGAGATTCATCCATCTTGATGCATATAGCTGTATTCTTTTTATTTTAAACTAGTCTTGGGTTTTCTTAGTATAAAATCATATCAGTAAAAAGAAAGTGATCTCTTTGCCAATATTTATTTCTACCATTTCTCATATTTTTTGTTTATTAGTAAGGAAAAGGATGTTGAAGGATACACCCTGGACTTGGGAAATTGCTTTCCTTGAGAGGTGGGGGAATAATCTAGTTTCTGATTTTAATTGGAATGGTTTTATTGTTGTAATATTTGGAATAATTGCTACTGATTTTAGTAAATGGTATTTAATTCTTATAGTTCCAAAAAGTCTTTTTTATGCTGTACTTTAATCTCCTTCAGTTATCTTTTTTAAGGCTCAAGTTGTCTGTTTCCTTCTCATTAAATGCCTATTTGAAATTTTCTGCTTCTCTCTCTCTTTGGCTTCTGGATCTACTTATGTGTATTGTTATTTTCCTTACTTTGCTCATTGGGGCTCAAGTCTAATGCTGGGTCCCTTAAGTCATAGCAGCTGTGTGTGTGTGGAAAAGGCACAGTGGTTTGTACCCATGAGACAGCACTGTAGGAGCATCATGTTGCCAGTCAGCTTGTCACACCCTTGGGAGACATCAAGAGGACGCCTCTCTGTACTCTTGTTCTCTGATACTATCCTTGTCTCAAGGTAGAGAGGACTCAACCCAACCCCTCAGTTTCTTCTCAGCATTTTCAGGTCCAGCGAAACCTGGCACACTCACATAGGCAATATCAACTGTTCTCTAGGATTCATAGAGTCCTGCAAGCCATGTTCCCATCCTTTCACTTTGGCTATACTACATCAGAGTCCAGATCCGTGGCCTGGAGTTCTCATCGGTACCAGAGAGAACATACTAACAGATCTCAGATCTATCCTGTGAGCTCACTCTCTCAGCAACTACTTGGCTCAAGAACAGAGTAGATGGAACAGACTTGGGAATAAAGGGGACCTGGGCTATCTTTAACTTACAATCTTCCCAAAATCCATCTACATTTAAAAAATACACTACCAAATTCCCATAAAGGTATATTATTACTCATTTTTGTAAAGTTTTCTAACTTTTCTACTAAGTATTATTACCAATTTGATAAGTGAATAATGCTGTCTTATTTTCTTTCTTGTAGGTATCAGTGAAGTTAAAAATACTTTTATATTTATAGACCATTATATTCTGTATTAACTCACCTATTCAAGGTATTTATCTCCCTTTACTCAGTGTGTTGGTGCTGCACATTTCTTGTTAAGTTTATCCCTATTTTTTGTTGTGACTTTGAATATAAAACATATTCAGCTCACTGCCAGGTAGATTATAAATAGATTACAGGTGGATAAGAGATTATTCAACTAAAGTATGATACAGAATACAGAAAAATGCCCAAATCATAATTTTCTACTCTGATGAATGTTCACAATGTGAATATACCTATATCAATAGCACCCACATAAAAAAAACATATTAAATCCCTGGCCAGTTTGGCTCAGTGGACAGAGCATCAGCCCACAGACTGAAGGGTTGCGGGTTAGATTCCAGTCAAGGGCATGTCCCTTGGTTGCAGGCTTGATTTGCGCAGAGGCGAGTGCAGGAGACAACCAATTGGTGTGTCTCTCTCATCGATGTTTCTCTTTGTCTTTCCCCCTCCCTTCCACTATCTGAAAAAAGAAAAAACAATGGAAAAATATCCTTGGGTGAGGATTAACCAAAAGAACAAACATGTTACGAGCATTCCAGGAGTACCACTTGTGCCCACTTCAGTCTCAGTCTTCCCCAAAAGGTAACATTTGTGTCCGATTCCTCTTATTCAATGTAAGATCACTAGAGAAAAATAAAGAATGCTAGTTAAATTTGAATTTCAGATAAATAACAATCATTTGATAGGGAACATACTTATATTAAAAACTAGAGGCCCGGTACATGAGATTTGTGCACTCGGGGCGGGGGGTGGAGGAATCCCTCAGCCCAGCCTTCGCCCTCTTGTAGTCCGGGAGCCCTGGGGATGTCTGACTGCCGCAGAGGCAGGAAAGGCTCCTGCCACCACCTCTGCGCTTGCCAGCCATCAGCCCTGCTTCTGGCTGAGTGGCACTCCCCCTGTGGGAGCGCACTGACCACCAGAGGGCAGCTCCTGCATTGAGCGTCTGCTCCCTGGTGGTCAGTGTGCGTCATAGCTACTGGTCATTCCACAGTTTGGTCAATTTGCACATTGGCCTTTTATTATATAGGATGATGCATCATTTATCTGAAATTCAAATTTAACTGGATGCCTTCATTTTTTTCCTTTTGCTAAATCTAGTAACCCTAACTCAACGTTGTGAGATTCATCATCATCAATATTATTATTATTTTAAATCCTCTCACAAGGATATGCTTTTTTATTGATTTTTAGAGAGAAACAATTGATATCAGAGAGAAACATCAATTGGTTGCCTCCTGTACGTGCCCCAACCGGGATTAAACCTGAAACTTAGGTATGTGCCCTGACTGGGAATGGAGCCCACAACTTTTTGGTGTGCAGGATGACACTCCAACCGAGCCAGGGCCATCCATATTATTGCATGTAGTTATAGTTCATCCATTTTCATAACTATGCATTGTCCATTGGTGAATGTATAACACTTTATTTTTCCTTTCTACTGTTGGATGTGCATTTAGGTAATTTCCAGTTTGGGGCTATTATAAATAGTGCTGCTATGAATATTCTTGTGCATATATTTTGGTGAGCATATGTACACAAATTCCTTAAATCTTTAATCCTATAGCTGCTACTCTATCGCCTTCCCTTCAGAGTCAAGCTCCTCAAAAAAGAAAAAGAATAGCAATTGGTTATATAGGCTTTAAAAAATCTGCTTTGCTGGAATCTCATCACTGAGCTTTAATTAGTCCCTCAGGGCAAAGAAGCTGAGCCACCTAGCTGCCATCAGGTTTTCCTGCAATACCTGTAGACTTGGGTGAATTCCTCAAGTTCTGGAGGTCTCCAATGAGGTCTTGAGGTTCCTTCCTTGCCATCTCTCAGGAAAGCAAACTTTGTTCCTTACCTGGAAAGACTGCCACAAACCAGGTGATCAAGTAAGGTACCAGACTTTCTCCAAAGGCTCTTATTGGCTTCTTAAGGCTTTCTGGTGACATCCAGAGCCAGGCATGTCTCCTTCTTAGACATGACATTCTAATCAAAGTTTTGGTTAATAATACCAAAATTGGAAACTGATTTTATTGAATTCAAGCAAAGAAATGTGTTGGCATGACTCACTCATTAAGAATTGCCAAATTCTGGATCCATCAGGTAGGGAGAAAAATATATATTTCACTAAATTGCTTTAAGAAAAAAAAACAAGTTTCCTTATGTCTGAAAAGCAAACAGATTAAAAAGTAGCAATACTTTTGACAAGAAAATTATAGAAACTATATTTTCAGTTAATTCAGTCCCATAATCAATTTGTTTCTCCTGATTTTTCTTGCCTATCTATGCTAATAAAAGGATAATATGCTAATTAGACTGGACGTCTTTTGGACGTCCTTCCTGACAAAGCCGGGCCCGGGCGAACCCGCCCACGGTCCCGGGCGCCAGTGGCTGCGGCTGTGGCCTGGGAGAAGCTGAAGCCAACTGCCCGTGGTCCCGGGTTGCCAGCAGCTGTGGCTGTGGCCTGGGAGAAGGAGAAGCCGTCCACCCACGGTCCCGGTGTGCCAGCGCCAGCAGCTGTGGCCTGGGCGAAGCCAGCCACCGCTGGTCCTGGTGCCTGCAGCTGCGGCTGGCCCGGTGAAGCCAGCCCAGGTTCTGGGTGCCTGCGGCCAGCTAGAGGGAGGGAAGCCCGGGTCCCAGGTGCCTGCAGCTGGCCGGAAGAGGGAATCCTGGGTCCCGGGTGTGGGGCCAAGGCAGTGGTGGTTAGGGTTAATCAGGCCAGCAGGGGAGCAGTTAAGGGCGATCAGGCAGGCAGGCAGAGGTGGTTAGGGGTAATCAGGCAGGCAGGCAGAGGGGTTAGAGGTGACCAGGCAGGCAGGCAGGCCAGCAGTTAGGAGCCAGCAGTTAGGAGCCACTGGAATTGGGCCTAAACCAGCAGTCAGACATCCCCTGAGGGGTCTGGATTGGAGAGGGTGCAGGCCAGGCTGAGCCCCCCCCCCCCCCCGCCCGCCACCGTGCACCAGGCCTCTAGTATATATATAAAAGCCTAAGCGACCGAAAGACTGGTCGACCACTCACTATGATGCACACTGACCACCAGGGGGCAGACACTCAATGCAGGAGCTGCCCCCTGGTGGTCAGTGCGCTCCCACTGCAGGAATGCCGCTCAGCGGACCATTGGGCGCCAGATGCTGGGTTCATGGCTGTTGAGCGCAGCTGCAGCAGCACGAACCTCCCACCTCCACTACAGTGCTACCGAGTGGCAGTGGTGGCAGCGGCGGCAGCAGGCACAGTGAGGCCAGGATGAGTGGGAGCGGTGCGGCACCCAGCCGCCTGCTGCTTTGCGCACTACTACATCTCTGGGGGGTGTCAGACTGCCGGTTTTGGCCGGATTCCCGCAGGCCAGGCAGCCTGACATTCCCAGAGGGGTCCCAGATTCTGAGCAGGCACAGGCCAGGCTGAGGGACCCCACTGGTGCACGAATCCATGCACCAGGCCACTCTAGTACTTATATAAATCCAGATACTCTATATAGAGTTCTAATAATTTTCATCTAGTTCGAAGGGGATGATCTGAAAATTTATTCTCGGAGATAATGTAATTTAAAGCAAGTCAGAGTCCTTTCTATGGATCTCTCAGAAGATGGAACATTTTTGCAAATGTGTTATATAACAAAACTCTGACTGTCTCTAAATGACAAGAAGGTTTGTTTATAATGCAGTTGACATGGAATCCTGTTCTTTCTGCAAAACATAATATTCCAAATTAACAATCAGAGTTATAAACGAACGTGTATCAGAATTTATGGATTCCTGAGTATTTTACTATTTTAATAGTATGTATATATAAATAGAATATAGTTATTACTTCTTTATTGGGTAAAGCTTCCCATGTACCTTAAGTATACATTTTTTCTTTATAAGTAGAGAAAAGAAATCCTTGAGGCATTCCAGGGCCTACTGGAATAACCTAAAGCCAATTCTAGGTCAAGAAAAAGTTTCTTAAAATTCAAACCCTAGGAAGGTTGTCAGACTTATTTTTATCAAACGATTGTATATTATTATGATTATGAAACAGTATTAGACTATTCATTCAAAGTGACAACAAAAGGGTATTAAACACAAACATAGGCTAGCACAGTGGTGGGCACACTCATTAGTCAACAGAGCCAAATATCAACAGTACAACGATTGAAATTTCTTTTGAGAGCCAAATTTTTTAAACTTAAACTTCTTCTAACGCCACTTCTTCAAAATAGACTTGTCCAGGCTGTGGTATTTTGTGGAAGAGCCACACTCAAGGGGCCAAAGAGCCACATGTGGCTCGCGAGCCGCAGTTTGCCGACCACAGGGCTAGCAAAACTTCAATTCCTATAATTAAGAAGATAGCTTTTTAAAGTAATCAAGTAACTGATTAATATAACATAATATATAATCATTTTAATAATTTATAGAACTTTTGCATCCTGGGCAAATATAGGACTTTCCCCCTTTTAACAGACTGGAAAAGGACTAAACAAATTCTGTATTAGCTTTAGAGTCATTTATATAATTAAATTTATTAGATTATAAGTTCCTTTTAAGATTTCTCTTCACAACCCTTCTGTAACTTTCACAAACCTTCTTACCCATTCAGAAATAATAAGCTTTAGGATAATTTATTTTTTTTCTTCAAAATGCATCTCTATACCTCATGCCTTCTATTACCAAAACTATTACAATTTCTTTCCATTTAGTTAGAATTCTTAACTCTTAGAAACTTTGATTTTTAGGTAACAAGTAAATAATTAACATTCCTCAGATTAGCAACACATTCTCATTTTTAAGAGATATATTTCAAATAAGATACAAGATGTATTCATTAACAGAATCAAATGCATCCTCTAGATTCTCTATAATAAGAAGCCAAAAGCAGGCAAACTCAGATTAATTAATATTTTAGTATCCTGTTATTTCAAAACTAGAGGCCCAGTGCATGGATTCGTGCACTGGTGGGGTCACTCGGCCTGGCCTGCACCCTCTTACAATCCGTGACCCCTTGGTGGATGCCGGACTGCCAGTTTTGGCCCGATCCCCGCAGGCCAGGCCAAGGGACCCCACCCGTGCATGAATCCGTGCACCGGGCCTCTAGTATGCATATAAGATCTTTGGTTAATCTCTTTCCACCCTCCCTCCTCCTCCCTTCCCTCTGAGATTCATTAGTCTGTTCCATGTTGCCATGCCTGTGCGTTGAGCATCTGCCCCCTGGTAGTCAGTGCACGTCATAGCTAACGGTCAAAAGGTTGGCTGATCACTTAGGCTTTTCTATATATAGATACCTATATATTTAATAATTTTTACTATTTAACCCAGCAGAACTCCAAAGTTTTAGGTTACCAAAGACTTTACTATTTTTTTTTCCTTTACAAAGTTGGAGTGGCCCCACTGCTGCTTCTGCAGCCTGATGGAGGGCACTTCTGCAGCTCCGGTCCTCCTAGGACCGTGGTCGGCAAACTGCAGCTCGCGAGCCACATGCGGCTCTTTGGCCCCTTGAGTGTGGCTCTTCCACAAAATACCACGGACTGGACAAGTCTATTTTGAAGAAGTGGCGTTAGAAGAAATTTAAGTTTAAAAAATTTGGCTCTCAAAAGAAATTTCAATCGTTGTACTGTTGATATTTGGCTGTGTTGACTAATGAGTTTGCCGACCACTGTCCTAGGGGAAAGACTTGGGGGGGTTCAGAAGGTTTTATTCCCCATATTTTTCTTTCTGAGTAGACTCTAACAACATGAAATCTTGCATATAAGGAGATATCTTATTCTGTTTCAAAACAGAAACACAAAACTCCTAAAGTAAATAAATGAATACTCTCAAAAGGAGGGACTGGGACAGTATACCCTTAGAATCTTATCTCACACTAACCGAGCACATCAAGTGACCTTCAGTTCTGAGTGGCACAAAGACCAAACAGCAGAGACAGAGGATTCCCTGTGTTCATAAAATGGCGAAGCGTAAACTAAGTCCCCAGAAGGTAAGAAAGCAAGCAAGGAACATCTGTAACCAAAGTTACATTACTGACAGACAAGAACTCTCACTAGCTAAGATTTCAGGCCACTGATGCCTTGAGATGGGAGAGCATAGAGGGTCCCCAAGATTAAGAATTCTCGGCAGCTGCTAGGAATTTCCTGCAATCCCTGCCAAGGGTTCAACCTGCCATAAGCAGCTTGGGGCCCCCAGCAAAGTGGAATGTGTCCCCATCTTTAAACAAATTAAACCAAACAACAAAGAGATACAAAACAACAACAGAGATATTCTTATATATAACTAGAAGCCCGGTACACGAAATTTGTGCACGGTGGGGGGTTGTCCCTCAGCCCAGCCTGTACCCTCTCCAATCTGGGATTCCTGGAGGGATGTCCGACTGCCCGTTTAGGCCCGATCCCAGGATCGGGCCTAAACGGGCAGTCGGACATCCCTCTCACAATCCAGGACTGCTGGCTCCCAACTGCTTGCCTACCTGCCTTCCTGATTGCCCCTAACCACTTCTGCCTGCCAGCCTGATCACCCCCTAACCACTCCGCTGCCAGCCTGGTTGATGCTTAACTGCTCCCCTGCCAGCCTGTTTGCCCCCAACTTCCCTCCTCTGCCAGCCTGGTCACCCCTAACTGCCCTCTCCTGCAGGGTTGATCACCTCCAACTGCCCTCCCTTGCAGGCCTGGTCCCTCACAACTGCCCTCCCTTGCAGGCCGGGTGCCTCCCAACTGCCCTCTCCTGCTGGCCATCTTGTAGTGGCCATCTTGTGTCCACATGGGGGCAGGATCTTTGACCACATGGGGGCAGCTATATTGTGTGTTGCAGTGATGATCAATCTGTATATTACTCTTTTATTAGATAGGATAGAGGCCTGGTGCACGGGTGGGGGCCAGCTGGTTTGCCCTGAAGGGTGTCACAGATAAGGGTGGGGGTTCCCTTGGGGTGTGGGGCGGCCTGAGCGAGGGGCCTGTGGTGGTTTGCAGGCCGGCCACGCCCCCTGGCAACCCAAGGGGAGGCCCTGGTATCTGGAATTTATTTTCCTTCTACAATTGAAACTTTGTAGCCTGGGGCAGCAGCCATTTCTGGGGTGGCAGCCATTTCTGTTGCAGTTAATTCACCTTCTACAATTGAAACTTTGTAGCCTTAAGCGGGTGAGCCCGGCCAGGGTATGCGGAAAGCTTTGCTTCCCCTGTTGCCGCCGGCAACCCTGGCCTGCTCTCTCAAGCTCCATTCTGCCGCCATTTGTTTGAATTTGTTTACCTTCTATAATTGAAACTTTGTAGCTTGAGTGGAGGCTTAGGCCTGCAACAGCTATGGAAAGCTTGGCTTGCTCTGTTACCTGGGAAACCTTGCTCTCTGTGGCTGTAGCCATCTTGGATTGGGGTTAATTTGCATACTCGCCCTGATTGACTGGTGGACGTGGCTTGGCTGGTGGGCGTGGCTTATGTAGCGGAGTGATGGTTAATTTGCATATTACCATTTTATTAGAGAGGATATTTATAGGCATGCATAACCCACAGGCAAGAGCTTCACACCGTGCTTACCTGTCCAGACACAGAAACCTCAGAATGTCCTGTGTTAAAAAACAACACTGATGCAGAACAATGTGTCTCGTCCCTGAGTGGATCAGACTAGAGGCAGTAAATGCTTCCCATGCCTTACAAAGAAGCCCAGATGAGAGGCAGCAAATGCTTCTCATGTCATACAAAAACGCTTGATGCAACTTGACTCTTAGGTGAGAGCCAAGGGATTGCTGAGGCTGTGGCTGGGACTCAAAACAGGAAACTTCCTGGTAGCGCTGTGAATGAAAGGGTCCAGGCCTCAACCCCAGGAACTCCAATCCAAGCAGCAAGTGGGATCCCCGGTATTTACCCCAGAGAGTCCTTCACTTGCCAGTCCCACCAAAGTAGCCAGACTATGAAACCAGACAACCAATGGGTCCAGGCTGCCTGTCACTACTTGAGCCAATTAAGCAGAGACAGGGTTGGATCATATATGAATGTTTATTCCAGTAATGTAGGCAGTATGGGAGAGCAGCAGGTCATCCAGGAAAATCTGCTCTGTACCTCCCCATAAATCAGCTGCTTATATATGGGATACAAGGACAAAGATTACATGGGGAAGTAGGCAAAAGAAATAAGAATGGGTATGCAAAATGGGTATTACAGGCATGGGAAAGTTGGCAAAAGGAATAAAAATAAGTATAATGGTTACAGATTACAGACAGTGGGGCTAGGGCAGGGCTCTACTGTTTGGGTAATAAGGTTGTTAATCTTTGTATGTTAATAGGCAATTCTCAGATGAGAATGGACCATATTCCAAGGTTGACTTCCAGGACCTGGGGCGTACAACTCCCAGCTAGGTTAGAATGTGCTTTCTTTAATCAGAACAAAACAATCACAGTTAACAGAGCATGACTGGTATTTCTTAGTCCCCAATATTCTAATTCTGCCCCTAATATTTTGACAGTATTGGAAGTGATATTTTAAAATGTTTTTATTCAAGTATAATATACAAACAGAAAAGCACATACACTGAGTGGCCAGATTATTATGCGTTCAGTGATCATAATAATCTGGCCACTCAGTGTATATCCTATATAAAAAAAGGCTAATATGCAAATTGTCCCCTCAACCAGGAGTTCGACCAGCAGGCAGGCCAGCCAACCGCCCATGTCCCCTCCCCTTGGCCAGGCTGGCCAGACCCCACCCATGAATTCATGCACCGGGTCTCTAATATATATATATATATATATATATATATATATATATATATATATATATATATTCGCCAGATTATTATGCGTTCAGAGATAATAATCTGGCCACTCAGTATATATATGTTTTGTTGATGATTTCCTTTGCTGTGCAAAAGCATTTTAGTTTGATGTAGTTCCATTTGTTTACTTTTTTTATTGTTTCCCTTGCCTTCTTAGGGAAACAATAAAAATGACCTAAACAGACATTTCTCCAAAGAGGATATCTTTAAAAATATTACCAAGTGCAAAGTCAGAGAGTTTACTGCCTCTGTTGTTTCCTAGAAGTGTTGTGGTTTGGGGTCTTACACTTAAGTCTTTAGTCCATTTTGAGTTTATTCTTGTATATGGTTTAAGAAGGTGGTCTGTTTTCATTTTTTGCATGTATCTATAGAGTTTTTTTTCTATATCATTTATTTATTTATTGTTTAAAGAATTACAAATCTTAGTACATATGTCTCCATTTCCCCATATTGACCTCCCCAAGCCTATACCATTTATTGAAGAGACTGTCTTTACCCAATTGTATATTCTTGCCTCCTTTGTCATAGTTTAATTGACCATGTAGGCGTGGGTTTATTTCTGGGCTCTCTATTTTGCTCCAAAGATCTTTTTAATGTCATCTATTCTTTTCCAAATATCTTTTTTTTTTCAGTACCATGCTATTTTGATTACTATAGCCTTGTAAGCAATATAGCTTAATATCAGGTAGCATACCTTCAACTTTGTTCTTTCTCAAGGTAGCTATGGCTATTCAGGGTCTCTTGTGGTTCTGTATAAATTTTAGGACTATTTCTTTTAGTTCTGTAAAAATTGCCTTTGGTATTTTGATAGGGATTGCATTTAACCTTTTGCACTTGGATGTCGAGTGTGACTCGACACGGTTAGCATCGGTAGCAGCTCCTATGTGGAGCCACACTCGACACATAGTTTCACTGTGGGGGGGGGAGGATTTTTGTCTATTTTTCCAGTATCTTTTCTTGTTTTCATTAGCATGAAAGGACAAGTAAAATGTAAATGCCGTCTCAACTGATGCCACCACCTAAGCTTATCTTTTGCATAGGCAGCAATCTTGAGTAGGAGGGTCCAAGGCATGAGTCCTTGCATCATGCCTTTTTGAGCTTGCATCATCTTCCCTTGGTAAAGAACCTTCCTTATCTTTTTGTTTAGGTTTCTATTAGCATATCACAGATGTTGTCATGACACAGGGTTTAGTTGGATGATTGGTTTGCCCCCTAGCAGTCGCACGTTCTGAGTGAATTTCCCCTCCTCAGGATGGATAAGTTTTCCAAAGACATAGAAAGCAGCGATGATGAATTTTACTTCAAAAACGAAGAAAAAAGTGAAAAATGTAATAGTGACGAAAGTGAGTTCTCCGAGGATGCGAGTGGAGATGATGAACAAATCGCTGGTCCTAGTGGAACTACAGAAAGGAAAAAGTCCCTTGCTTTGCCCAAAGATCTGGCTGAAAGTACTGACAGTGACAGTGACATTGAATTCATAAAGGCAAAACGAAGACGCACAATTGATTATTCGAGTGAGAGTGATGGAGATATAGGTGATATATTGAGAAATCGTGTATAAGACCCAGTGAAAGTTACGTTTCTAGGGGAAAACAGGAAAAAGAAAAATGGACATCTACATCTGTGAATGACAAAGAGCCTAGCAGAATCCCTTTCTCCACTGGTCAGTTACATGTTGGACCTCAAGTTCCTTCTGGATGTGCCACACCACTAGACTTTTTTCAGTTGTTTTTTACTGAGACGTTGATAAAAAATATAACGGATGAGACAAATGGGTATGCTAGGCATAAAATTAGCCAGAAAGAACTATCCCAGCGATCCACTTGGAATAATTGGAAAGATGTGACGATAGAGGAAATGAAGGCTTTTCTTGGTGTAATACTAAATATGGGTGTATTGAATCACCCCAACTTGCAGAGTTATTGGTCCATGGATTTTGAGTCTCATATACCATTTTTTTCGATCTGTTATCAAAAGAGAAAGGTTCTTGCAAATATTTTGGATGTTACACTTGAAAAACGACCAAAAGTCAAGTAAAGATTTGAGAACAAGAACCGAGAAGGTAAACTGCTTCTTGTCATACCTTGAAATGAAATTTAGGGAGAGATTCTGTCCTGGAAGAGAGATTGCTGTTGATGAGGCTGTTGTTGGTTTCAAGGGAAAGATACACTTCATCACATATAATCCTAAAAAGCCAACAAAATGGGGTATTCGTTTATATGTCCTCTCAGATTCAAAATGTGGTTACATACATTCATTTGTCCCATATTATGGAGGAATAACATCTGAAACGTTGGTGAGACCTGATCTCCCTTTTACTAGCAGAATAGTTTTAGAGCTTCATGAAAGATTGAAGAACTCAGTACCTGGTTCTCAAGGTTATCATTTCTTCACTGACAGGTATTACACTAGTGTCACTCTTGCAAAGGAATTGTTCAAGAAAAAAACACACTTGACAGGGACAATAATGCCCAATAGGAAAGATAACCCACCTGTTATCAAACATCCAAAGCTAATGAAAGGAGAGATAGTGGCTTTCAGGGATGAAAATGTAATGCTTCTTGCGTGGAAAGACAAGAGGATAGTCACAATGCTCAGTACATGGGAACTTCAGAGACTGAGTCTGTGGAAAGGAGAGTGCGTGGTGGTGGGAAGGAAATATTTCTCAAACCCAAGGTCGTGACCAACTATACAAAGTTTATGGGGGGTGTTGATATAGCTGATCACTACACAGGCACATACTGTTTTATGAGGAAGACTCTAAAATGGTGGCGTAAATTGTTTTTCTGGGGGCTTGAGGTCAGTGTTGTAAATTCCTATATATTGTACAAAGAATGCCAAAAAGAAAAAATGAAAAACCGATAACGCATGTGAAATTTATTAGGAAACTAGTACATGATCTTGTTGGAGAATTCAGAGATGGTACACTAACTTCCAGGGGTAGATTATTATCCACTAACTTAGAGCAACGTTTAGATGGAAAGCTCCATATAATCACACCTCACCCTAACAAAAAACACAAAGATTATGTTGTTTGTTCTAACAGAAAAATCAAAGGAGGAAGAAGAGAGACGATTTATATTTGCGAAACATGTGAATGTAAACCAGGTCTTCATGTGGGTGAATGTTTCAAAAAATATCACACGTTGAAAAATTATAGAGATTAAAATTACTCTTTGAATGTATCAATAATTTGAAATATAAAAAATCCAAATAAATAAGTTTGTATGAAAAGAAACTCCAGTTTTTTATTCTACTGCCGCGCTTTGTAAAATCTGGGGTATTTAAAAAATTAAATCCCGAGTAGAATAAAGGAATCGAGAAAAAAGCAAGCGAGTGCAAAGGGTTAATCTATAGATTGCTTTGGGTAGTATAGACATTTTGACAGTATTAATTCTTCCCATCCATGAGCATGGTACATGCTTCCATTTATTTGTATCTTCTTCAACTTCTTTCTTGAATGTCTTATAATTTTACAAGTAAAGGTCTTTTACCTCCTTGGTTAAATTTGTTCCTAGATTAATTTTTTATGCAATTATAAATGGGATTGTTTGCTTCATTTTTCTTTCTGATAGTTCATTATTGGTGTATAAAAATGCAACAGATTTCTCAATATTAATTTTGTATCCTGCTACTTTATTGAATTCATTTATCAGTTCTAATACTTTTTGGTGGGATTTTTAGGGTTCTCTATATATAGTATCATGTCATCTGCAAACAATGACACTTGTACTTCTTCCTTTTCAATTTAAATACCTTAAATTTCTCCCTCCCTTCCTCCCTCCCTCCTTCCCTCCCTCCTTCCCTCCCTCCCTCCCTTCCTTCCTTCCTTCCTTCCTTCCTTCCTTCCTTCCTTCCTTCCTTCCTTCCTTCCTTCCTTCCTTCCTTTCGTCTGATTGCTGTGGCTAGGACTTCCAATCCTGTGTTGAATAAGTGGTGAGAGTGGGCATCCTTATCTTGCTCCTGATCTTGAGGAAAATGCTTTTACCTTTTTCCCCATTTAGTATGATGTTAGCTGTGGATTTGTCACATATTTCCTTTATTATGTTGAGGTATGTTCCTTCTATTACCACTTTGCTGAGAGTTTTTATCATAAATGGGTGCTGGATTTTGTCAAATGCTTTTTTTAAATTTATATGATCATATGGTTTTGATCTTACATTTTGTTTATGTGGTGTATCACATTCATTGATTTGTGCATATTGAACCAACCTTGCATCCCCGGAATAAATCCTGCTTCATCATGGTGTATGATCTTTTTAATGTAGAGATGAATTTGGTTTGATAATTGTTGAGGATTTTTTCATCTATACTCATCAGGGATATCGGCGTATAAGTTTCTTTTTTTTGTAATGTCTTTATTTGATGTTGGAATCAGAGTAATGGTGGCCTCATAAAATAGGCTTGGGAGTCTTCCTTTTGAATTTTTTGGAATAGCTTGAGAAGGATAGGTACTAATTCTTTTTTTTTTTAAACAAATCTTTATTGTTCAGATTATTACAATTGTTTCTCATTTTTTCCCCCCATATCTCCCCATCACCCGGTTCCCTCCCCCCCCCCCCCCCCCCGTTGTCCTTATCCATAGGTGTATGATTTTTGTCCAGCCTCTTCCCATACCCCCCACACAGACACCCCTTTCCCCCTGAGAATTATTAATCCACTCCCATTCTATGCCTCTGATTCTATTATGTTCACCAGTTTATTCTGTTGCTCAGCTTTTTAATTCACTTGATTTTTAGAATCACTTGTTGATAGATATGTATTTGTTGTTCATAATTTTTATCTTTACTTTTTTCTTCTTTTTCCTCTTTTTAAAGAATACCTTTCAGCATTTCATATAAGACTGATTTGGTGGTGATGAACTCCTTTAGCTTTTTCATATCTGTGAAGCTCTTTATCTGCCCTTCAATTCTGAATGATAACTTTGCTGGGTAGAGTAGTCTTGGTTGTAGGTTCTTGCTATTCATCACTTTGAATATTTCTTGCCATTCCCGTCTGGCCTGCATAGTTTCTGTTGAGAAATCAGCTGACAGTCATATGGGTGCTCCCTTGTAGGTAACTAACTGTTTTTCTCTTGCTGCTTGTAAGATTCTCTCTTTGTCTTTTGCCCTTGGCATTTTAATTATGATGTGTTTTGGTGTGGTCCTCTTTGGATTCCTCTTGTTTGGGGTTCTGTGCGCTTCCTGAACCTGTAAGTCTATTTCTTTCACCAGGTGGGGGAAGTTTTCTGTCATTATTTCTTCAAATAGGTTTTCAGTATCTTGCTCTCTCTCTTCTGGCACCCCAAAAATTCGGATATTGGTACGCTTAAAGCCATCCCGGAGGCTCCTTATGCTATCCTCACACTTTTGGATTCTTCTTTCTTTCCGCCTCTCTGGTTGGGTGTTTTTTTCTTCCTCATATTCCAGATCTTTGGTTTGACTCTTCGGGTGCAGTGGTCTACTCTGTATATTCTTTATTTCAGACAGTGTATGCATAATTTCTGACTGGTCCTTTTCCATTTTTTTTGGTATTCTCATTTAGGTCCTTGAAGGTCTCTTCAAGTTTCTCAGCGGTTTTTAGAAGATTCTTGAGTAACCTTATAAATATGGTTCTGAACACTGTGTCGTCCATTAGTTTGCTTTCATCTATCTCTCCTACTTGTGACATACTTCGATGTCTCCACATTTTGGCTGCCTCCCTGTGTTGATGGAGTGGCTTTGTGTGGTTGGTGACCTATAGGGGCCAGTAGCTCAGCTTCCCCAATCACCCTAGGTGGTCACTCTTGGTACTCCCCTTTGTGGGCTGAGTGGAAAGTCTTGGTGTAGTTAAAAGCCCTGATTGCTGTTGGTACACTGGGAGGAATTGACCTCCAGTCCATTTGGTTGTGAGGGCCTGCTGTGTCTATAACGGAAGAATTGCTGTGCTGGAGACACAGTAGGGCTTTGGTGCTCACTGAGTCTGCCTCTTGAATGTGTCCCTTATGAGGGTGGTTGAAATCTGGTGTCGTCCACACCGACAGAAAAGTCACTCTCACTCTCCGACCGGCCGAGAGTCCCGTAGGCGTCTGGGTCCCCCGCGTGTCCCCAGAAACTGGAGTTCAGAGTCGTTGGGATTGTTGGTATCACTGGCGGGAGTTGATCTCCAAGCCAGTTGGCTGTGAGGATCAGCAGTGTCTCCACTGGGAGAGCTTCTGTGCTCAGCTTGGATGGGGCGGAGTCTCAGGGTGGCGCAGACAAGCTTTGGTTTCCCGTCTGCTCCGCCCTAAGAGGGGCAGTTTCTCTGTGCCCGAATGATTGGCTGCGCGCCTCTGAGAGAAGGCAGCTTTCGAGCCTCTCCCGCTGCCTAACAGACCAGTTTCTCCCCAGCTGGGGCTGGATTTCAGTGCAGACCAGAGGTTTTGGTTTTCTCCCGAACGAGAAATCCAGTCACTGGGAGGGCTGTGCTCAGCTTGGATGGGGCGGAGTCTCAGGGTGGCGCAGACAAACTTGTTTCTGTCTGCGCCGCCCTAAGAGGGCCGGTTTCTCCGTGCCCTAATCAATGGCTGCGCGCCTCTGAGAGAAGGCAGCTTTCGAGCCTCGCCCGCTGCCAAACAGACCAGTTTCTCCCCAACCGCAGCTGGATTTCAGGGCAGTCGGGAGGTTTTGTTTTTCTCCCAAACGAGAAAGCTAGCCACGCAGCGTCTGCTGCCCTCCCTCTCTGCGCGCTGCGAGCAAGCCTGCCGCGTGTTCAGCCGCTCGCCCTTTCTGCGCTCACGGATCTCCGCACCTCCAAAGCTCCTGAGGCTCAGCGTCCCCCTCTCTTTTTTTCTCTAGTTGTAGGTTTTCCACTCTGCCAGCTTTCCGGTGGTTCTGGACGGTGTGCACTCTGTTTTCCAGTTGTAGTTTCAAAATTGTTGTGGCAGGCAACAATTAGGTGTTTACCTTATGCCGCCATCTTGGTTTCTCCCGGTACTAATCTAATCTAATAATAGACAAATATGCAAATTGACCGCACCTTCGCTACGCCCAAGCCACGCCCACCAGCCAAGCCACGCCCACCAGCCAATCAGGAAGAATATGCAAATTATCCCAACAAAGATGGTGGCTAATTTGCATATCGCGACAGCATAGAAAGAAGCCAAGAGCTGCAGAAGGGAGCAAAGCTGCAGAGAAGCAAGCAAGCCGGGGGGAGGAGAAGGGAGGATTGGAGGCGGTGCCGGGAGAGAAGGAAGTTGAGCAGGCAGGGTCGGGGGAGAAGGGGCGGGGCCGGGGAGAAGGGGCGGGGCCGGGGAGAAGGGAGGAGCGGAGGCGGGGCCAGGGGAGAAGGGAGGAGCGGAGGCGGGGCCAGGGGAGAAGGAAGGAGCGGAGGCGGGGCCGGGTGAGAAGGAAGGAGAGCGGGCTGGCGGAGAAGGCGGGGCGGGGGAGAAGGGAGGAGCAGAGGCGGGGCCGGGGGAGAAGGGAAAAGCAGGCGGGTTGGCAGAGAAGGCGGGCCGGGGGAGAAGGGAGGAGCGGAGGCGGGGCCAGGGAAGAAGGAAGGAGAGCGGGCTGGCGGAGAAGTTAGAAAAGCAAGGGGGCTGGCGGAGATCGCGGGGCGGGGGACAAGGGAGGAGAGCAGGCAGGGTGGGGTAGAGTGCAGCAGGAAACCCTATTGCAGGATTTTTCCTGCAACGGGAACGCTAGTTCTTTTATGAATGTTTTGTAAACTTTACCTGGGAAGCCTTCCAGTCCAAGACTGTTTTTGTTGGGGGTTTTTTGATTACTGATTTTATTTTGTTAGTAATTGGTCTGTTCAGATTTTCTGTTTCTTCTTGAGTCAGTTTGGAAGACTGTCTGATTCTAGGAATTGATCCATTTCTTCAAGACTGTTCAATTTGTTGACATATAATTGTTCATAGTATTTTTTTTTTATAATCCTTTGTATTTCTATGGTGTCAGTTGTCATTTTTCCTCTTTTATATTGATTTTATTTATTTGGGTCCTCTCTTTTTTCTTTGAGTTCTGGTTAAAGGTTTATCAATCTTGTTTATCTTTTTAAAAAACTACTTCTTGGTTTCATTGATTTTTTTTTGGACTATTTCATTTATTTATGCTCTGATCTTTATTATTTTCCTCTTTCCACTCACTTTGAGTTTTGTTTGTTCTTTTCCTAGTTCATTTAGGTGTAAGGATAGATAGTTTATTAGATATTGTTTCTGTTTCTTTCTTTTTCAGTTTTAGGGCAAATTTATTTACCATATGTTATTGGGAAATAGAAAAGAGTGATAAAAGTTACATTAGACTCCAATGAAAATGACAGATTTGTAAGGCAAAAATGATCAAATACCAGAAATGAAATACTGGCTGCATCTATCCAATATGTCTTTCTGGTCACATTGCTTCCTCCTTTCTGTCTCCTCCACTTCTGTTTTATTAAAAACTGGTGGGGTGTCCCTCAGCCCAGCCTGCACCCTCTCCAATCTGGGACCCCTCAATGGATCGGGCCTCAACGGGCAGTCGGACATCCCTCTCACAATCCAGGATTGCTGGCTCCGAACTGCTCGCCTTCCTGCCTTCCTGATTGCCCCTAACCGCTTCTGCCTGCCAGCCTGATCACCTCCTAACCACTCTCCTGCCAGCCTGATCAATGCCTAACTGCTCCCCTTCCAGCCCAGTCGTCCTCAACTGCCTTCCCATGACAGCCCGGTCACCTCCAAATGCTCTCCCCTCCATATTACCTCTTTAGTAGATAGGGTTTTTTTCTTTAACATATTGGACAGTGTACCTGCCGTGGTCTTCACAAACCAGTAAAAATGTAAACCCAAACTAAAAGTGTCATAAAATAAACTTAAACAGGAATTTCATGAGACCTTAGAAAGGTGATATGATGTGGTTGTTTCTTCCTTTTTTCCTTCTTTCTTTTTCTTGATGTTTCAACTTTTGTCCTTTCTTTCTTTTTTCCTTTTATTCCTTTTCTGTCTTCTCTTTCTCTTAACTTTTCCGTTGGTAGAATCGTCAGTACTTGAATCTGTCTTGCTTCCAGAAGACAAAGAAGAGGGAAACACACAGTCATCTGAAGAAAAAGATGATCTATGATGGGATCGGTGGTGTTTCTGGTTTTGCTCTTTTCATTTCTTCCGGCCCCAGCATCTTCAGGACTTGTGCATGGGCACTTCTTATTCGTGTCTACAAATCCTCCCTACCTTGGTGAACACTGTAGGGGAAAAGGCCTTCCTGGGTGGGCTCAAGCCCTGTCCAAGGTGCCGAGGAACCAGGGTGGTGAGCACTCTGCACCGCCGCTGCAGAGCCAACCTCCAGACCTCGGGGTACTCTCCAGAAATGTAACTGCAATGTCCAGGTTTGCCTTCAGAAATTAGTTGTAAGTTACTTCCGATGTGAAACCCTACCTCAGACATTTCCATTGTGGTTTCTAAAGATTTTAAACAAAACCCATTTACCTCCCTAACCTGATCATAAGTTTCTACCCAATGGGAGAAGTTTGCTGGGCAGCATCGCCCACATATCACCACCCATCTCCAATCACTCGGCTGGTGGCAAGGGACTTTCCAAGGCTATAATGTGTGTGGGGGATCACTCCATGGGGGTGCAGCCTGACACTCCAGGCTGCCTCTTGGAGGGAATAGCTTTGGGGGGCACGGCTGCCTCCCAGGCCTACACCCCCCAGCTGCAAATGGGAGCTGATCTCAGAGTGGGGGGAGGCGTATAGGCAGCTCCTGGGTCTCGCAGGCCCACAGCCCAGGCTGGGACAGGCAGCAGATGGCACCGGCCCTGCACGGGCACCTCACAGGCCCAAGGCCTGGGCCGCTGTGGGCAGCTGATCGCGCCGGCCATGTGTGGTTGCCTCCCAGACCCAGGGCCAGGGCCTCCGCGGGCAGCTGATTGCGCCTGTGTGTGCGGGCACCTCCCAGACCCACAGCCCTGGCCTCCGTGGGCAGCTGATCGCGCCAGCCCAGTGCGGGCGCCTCCCAGACCCAGGGCCAGGGCCTCCGCGGGCAGCTGATTGCGCAGGCCATGTGCAGGCGCCTCCCAGACCCACGTCCCGGGTTGGGGCGGGCAGCTGATCGTGCCGGCCCAGTATTGGCGCCTCCCAGACCCACTTCCCAGGTCAGGATGGGCATCTGATTGCGCCGGCCCAGTACTGGCGCCTCCCAGACCCACGGCCCAGGCCTCCGCTGGCAGCTGATCACGCAGGCTGTGTGTGGGCGCCTCCCAGACCCACAGCCCTGGCCTTCGCGGGCAGCTGATCACGCCGGCCCAGTACTGGCGCCTCCCAGACCCATGGCCCGGGTTGTGGGCGGGCAGCTGATCTCGCCGGCCATGCGCGGGCGCCTCTCAGACCCAGGGCCGGGGCCTCCGTGGGCAGCTGATCGCGGCAGCCATGTGCAAGCGCCTCCCAGACCCACAGCCCGGGTCGGTGCGGGCAGCTGATCATGCAGGCCGTGTGCGTGTGCCTCCCAGACCCATGGCCTGGGCCTCCATGGGCAGCTGATCACGCCAGCCCAGTGTGGGCGCCTCCCAGACCCACGGCCAGGTTCAGGGCTAGGTGAGGATCTGGCCGGGGGGAAAAGCCTCCTCCCAGGCCAACAGGCTGGGCTGCTCGCTGCCTGCTCTCAGTGGCAGCCTTCCCTGGGACTGGGGGACTCCTGCGGGCCTGAGAGGACTGGGCACCGCCATCGTGTGTCTATGGGCGCCACCATTTTTGTTGTGGAGTGATGGTTAATTTGCATATTACTCTTTTATTAGATAGGATACATGGCATTATACTTAGGGCCACCCAGTAAAGCCAGGAGAAGTGTATCCTCTGCAAAGACCCTCTTTTCCCCCAAATAAGTAACATTCGTCCTTTTATCAAATAAGTGAATCACACATTAGGGGGTTTAGAATATGGACATATTGTGTTGAGGGTTGCCACTTAACCCACTACAGATGTCCTCTGGTTGACTCCATCAAAAGACCTATTATCATTTGACCCAAGTAAGGACAGTTTTCTGTCTCTGGGCATCATGTCAAGTATGGTTCTTATATTTGCTGCCATTCCCTAGTGAACCTGGGAAGAAACAGTCTTAGAACAAAGTCAACAACAACAAAAAAAGAATGGATGGCTTCTACTCTCCTGTTCTTGAAGTCCTTGTAATGACAGATAACCCTCTTAATTGTTTGACCACTTAACAGATGTTTTAGGAATTTCTTTTCTTATTAGAACCAAAGGCTTTTTCACCATTGAAGTTCAAATATCTCACAATCATCTCACACTACTGAGATGATATAATTATGCCAATTTTATAGAAAATGAAACTGAGTATAGTGGATGCTCATGTTGCTCAAAGGTTTCAACATCAAGTTAAAATGCATTTGGTCATTATATTCTAATCATTTAAGAAAAATTTGGTGACAGAAGACTCAGTAATTCTGGAGCTCTCACAATTTCTATCACTATTATTCATTCTAAAAATCCAAGTTCCTGTTTCTTGAGGTGGCCTCTATTGGTATGACTTTCCTTTTTAGGACTGCTTTCGCTTTGTACCTAGATTTTGGGTTTTATTTTTTTAATTGATTTTAGAAAGAAGGGGGGGGGGGAGAGAGAGAGACAGAGAGATTGAGAGAGATTTGTTGTTTCAGTTATTTATGATTTCATTTGTTGCTTCTTATATATGCCCTGACCAAGAATAAAACCCACAACCTTGGCGAATTGGGATGATGCTTTAATCAACTGAGCTACTCGGACAGGGCCTGGGTCATTGTGATTTAATTTCATTTGTCTCAAGTAATCTTCTGCTTTCTTCATTGATCTCATTGTTAACCCATTCATTGTTTAGTGGCATGTTATTTAGCCTCCATGTTTTTGTGTGTTTTACAGGTTTTTTTTCCTTTTAATTGATTTCTGGTTTCATACCAATGTGATCAGAGAAGATGCTTGCTATGATTTCAGTCTCCTTAAATTTATTGAAACTGTGTTTTAGCCTAACATGTGGTCTGTCCTGGAAAATGTTCCATGTACACTTGAATGTATATTCTGATGCTTTGCCATGAAATGCTCTAAGAATGTCAATTAAATCCATCTGGTCTAATGTGTTGTTTAAGGCCTGTTTCCTTGTTGATTTTCTGTCTGAAAGATCTATCCCTTGATGACAATGGGGTGTTAAAATTCTCTGCAATGACTGTATTACTGTCGATCTTTACCTTTATGTTCATCAATATTTTCTTTATATATTTAGGTGTGCCTATGTTGGGTGCATAAATGTTTACAAACGTAATATCCTTTTGTTGATTTCTTTTAACATTATGAAATGTCCTTTTTTTCTATATTGGTTAAAGTATTACATATGTATCCTTATTCCCCCATTGCCCCTCCACCCCCCACTCATGTCCTCACCTCCCTGGTGTCTATGTCCATTGGTTAGGCTTACGTGCATGCATTCAAGTCCTTTGGTTGATCTCTCCCCCTTACCCCCACCCTCCACTACCTTTCCTCTGAGGTTTGACGGTCTGATCCATGCTTCGCTGTCTCTGGATCTGTTTTTGTTCATCACTTAATGTTGTTCATTATATTCCACAAATGAGTGAGATTATATGATATATATCTTTCTCTGACTGGCTTATTTCGCTTAGCATAATGCTCTCCAGTTCCATCCATGCTGTTGCAAATGTTAAGAATTCCTTCTTTTTTTACCGCAGCATAGTATTCCATTGTGTAGATGTACCACAGATTTTTAATTCGCTCATCTGCTGATGGGCACTTAGGCTGTTTCCAAATCTTAGCTATGGTAAATTGTGCTGCTCTGAACATAGGGGTGCATATATCCTTTCTGATTGGTGTTTCTAGTTTCTTGGAATATATTCCTAGAAGTAGGATCACTGGGTTAAATGGGAGTTCCATTTTTAGTTTTTTGAGGAAACTTCATACTGTCCTCCACAGTGGCTGCACCAGTCTGCATTCCCACCAGCAGTGCAAGAGGGTTCCTTTTTCTCCGCATCCTCTGCAACACTTGTCATTTGTTGATTTGTTGGTGATAGCCATTCTGACAGGTGTGAGTTGGTACCACATTGTCATTTTGATTTGCATCTCTCGGATGATTAGTGAATTAGAGCATGTTTTCATGTCTCTTGGCCTTTCTTATGTCCTCTTTCGAAAAGTATCTATTTAGGTCCGTTGCTCATTTTTTTATTGGGTTGTTTATCTTCCTTTTGTTAAGTTGTATGAGTTCCCTGTAAATGTTGGAGATTAAACCCTTATAGATGTTAACATTGGCAAATATGTTCTCCCATGCAGTGGGCTTTGTTGTTTTTTTGATGGTTTCTTTTGCTGTGCAGAAGCTTTTTATTTTGATGTAGTTCTCTTTAGTTTCCATTTCTCTAGGAGCTATATCGGCGAAGATATTGCTTCGGCATATGTTTGAGATTTTGCTGCCTGTGATTCCTCTAATCTATAATTATAAAAGCATAATATGCTAATTAGACCAGACAGCCAAACAACCTTCCGGACATCCTTCCGGACGAAGCCGCAGTGGTGGGGGCCGAGGCAGAGGCAGTTAGGGGAGATCAGGCAGGCAGAGTGGTTAGGGATGATCAGGCAGGCAGGCAGAGGGGTTAGGGTAGATCAGGCAGTCAGTCAGGCGAGCGGTTAGGAGCCAGTGGTCCCGGATTGTGAGAGGGATTTCCAACTGCTGGTTTAGGCCTGATCCCACAGTCAGACATCCCCCGAGGGGTCCTGGATTGCGAGAGGGTGCAGTCTGGGCTGAGGGACCCCCCTCCCATGCACGAATTTCGTGCACCAGGCCTCTAGTATTTTTATGGTTTCCCGTCTTATGTTTAAGTCGTTTATCCATTTTGAGTTTTTTTGTGTGTGTGGTATAAGTTGGTGGTCTAGTTTCATTTTTTTGCGTGTATCTGTCCAATTTTCCCAACACCATTTATTGAAGAGACTGTCTTGACTCCATTGTATGTTCTTGCCTCCTTTGTCAAATATTAATTGAGCATAGTGGTTTGGGTTGATTTCTGGGTTCTCTATTCCATTGGTCTATATGTCTGTTCTTGTGCCAGTACCAGGCAGTTTTGAGAACCATGGCTTTTATAATAAAGCTTGAAATCTGGTATTGAGATCCCACCTACTTAGTTCTTCTTTCCCAGGATTGCTGCAGCTATTCGGGGTCTTTTTTTATTCCAGATGAATTTTTGGAGAGTTCATTATAGGTCTGTGAAATATGCCATTGATATTTTAATGGGGAGTGCATTGAATCTATAGGTTGCTTTGGGTAGTATGAACATGAAATGTCCTTTTTTGTCTCTTATTATAGCCTTTGTTTTTAAGTCTATTTTCTGGTATAAGTATTGCTACCTCAGCTTTTTTTTCCATTTGCATGAACTATTTTCATTCCTTTACTTTTAGCCTTTTGATATGAAGATAATCTCTTTTAGATAGCATATGTATAGGTCTTATATTCTTTTCTTAAATATATTTTTACTAGAGACCCGGTGCACGAAATTTGTACATGGGGAGGGGGTGTCCCTCAGCCCAGCCTGCACCCTCTCCAATCTGGGACCCCTCGAGGAATGTCTGACTGTCCGGTGGGATTGGGCCTAAACGGGCAGTCGCACATCCCTCTCACAATCCAGGACTGCTGGTTCCCAACCGCTCGCCTGCCTGCCTGCCTTATTTCCCCTAACTGCTTCTACCTGCCAGCCTGATCACCCTCTAACCACTCCCCTGCCAGCCTGATCGATGCCTAACTGCTCCACTGCCGGCCCAATTGCCCCTAACTGCCCTCCCCTACAGGCCTGGTCGCCCCCAACTGCCCTCCCCTGCAGGCCTGGTTCCCCCCCCCAACGGCCCTCCTCTGCAGGCCTTGGTCTCCTCCCCAACTGTCCTCCCCTCCAGGCCTGGTTCCCCGCAACCGCCCTCCCCTGTAGGCCTGGTTTCCTCCAACTGCCCTCCCCTGCAGGCCTGGTCCCCCCAACTGCCCTCGCTTTCTGGCCTGGTTCCCACCAACTGCCCTCCCCTGCAGGCCTGGTCACCCCCCCCCAACTGCCCTCCCCTGCTGGCCTGATCACCCACAACTGCCCTCCCCTGCTGGCCATCTTGTGGCAGACATCTTGTGTCCACATGGGGGCGGCCATCTTGTGTGTTGGAGTGACGGTCAATTTGCATATCACCTCTGTTCTATATAGGATTGATTTCAGAGAGGAAGGGAGAGGGAGAGAGAGATAGAAACATCAATGATGAGAGAAAATCACGGATCAGCTGCCTCGAGCCCACAACCCAGGCATGTGCCATGGATTGGAATCGAACCTGGGACCCTTCAGTCTGCAGGCCAACACTGTATCCACTGAGCTAAACTGGCTAGGGCTTTATGTTCTTACTAGAGGCCTGGTGCATGAAAACTCATGCACTGGAGGGGGGGTCTCTCAGCCCGCCAGTCCCCTCTCACAGTCCGGGAGCCCTCAGGGGTGGGAGGCGACCCAGCAGATCAGGGGAAGGTGACGCCCCCATCACACCTCTGATGCTGCCACTGCTGGCAGTGCAAGCTTTGGCTGGCCCTGGTTACCTGAGCCTCGGGCAGCCCTGGATGGCAGGCAGCCACCATCCGAGGCTTTCCTGTGCCTTGGCCGGCCCTGGGCGGCTGGGGGGCTGAGGGGACTGGGGGACTCCGGAGGCAGGCACATGGAGCGGCCAGGCCCACACCCAGCCTTGCCATGTGCCTGCCGCCCCGTCGGGGCTGAGGGAACTGGGCGCCGCCATCTTGTGGCTGTGGGTGCCACCATTTTTTTGAGGGTGTGACAGTCAATTAGCATATTCCCTCCTTATTGGCTGTGGGTGTCACAGAGTGACAGTCAATTACCATGTTTCTTATTAGTATAGATTCTGGTGTGAACATAGGGGTGCATATATCTTGAGTAATGGCTTTTATTTTTTTCAGATATATGCCCAGAAGTGGAATTGCTGGGACATATGATAGTTATATTTTTAGTTTTTTGAGGAATACCCATACTATTTTCCATAGTGGTTGCACCAGTTTACATTCCCACCACAGTGAATGAGGGTTCTTTTTTCTTCACATCCTCAAGAACACTTGTTATTGGTTGTCTTTTTTATAATAACCATTGTGACATGTGTGAGGTGATATCTCATTGTGGTTTTAACTTTAATTTCCCTAATGATTAGTAATGTTGAGCATCTTTTCACTTATCTGTCTTCTTCAGAGAAATGTCTATTAAGGTCCTTAGCCCATTTTTTAATTGCATTTTTTGTTTTTGTGATGTTGAGTTGTATGAGTTCTTTAAATATTTTAGATATTAACCCCTTAGTGGATATATTGTTTGCAAATACCTTCTCCCATTCAGTAAGTTGCTTTTTCATCTTGTTGATGATTTCCTTCACTTTGAAAAACCTGTTTAGTTTGATATAGTCCCATTTGTTTACTTTTGCTTTTGTTGCCTTTGCCTGAGTAGATATATATATATCTAATAAGTTATGGCTAAGGCCAACGTCAAAGAGTTTTCTGCCTATGTTTTCTTCTAGTACGTTTATGGTTTCAGGTCTTACATTTAATTCTTTAATCCATTTGAGTTTATATTTGTATGCTAGTGGCCCGGTACATGAAATTTGTGCACGGGGACGGGGGGTCGGGGGGAAGGTTGTCCCTCAGCCTGGCCTGCACCCTCTCCAATCTGGGACCCCTCTGGAGATGTCCGACTCCTGTCTGATGTCCGACAGTCAGACATCCCTCTCGCAATCTGGAACCGCTGGCTCCTAACTGCTCACCTGCCCCTCTTCTGCCCCCCACACCGGCCTGCTCACCCCCAACTGCCCCCCACTTGCCGGCCTGATAGCCCCCAACTTCCCCCCACTCTGGCCTGCTCGCCCCCAACTGCCCCTCTGTGGGCCTACTCGCCCCCAACTGCCCCACCTTGCCAGCCTGATAGCCCCCAACTACCCCCCATTCTGGCCTGCTCGCCTCCAACTGCCCTTCCCCCACCGGCTTGATCACCCCCAACTGCCCTCCCCTCCTGGCCTGATTGCCCCTAACTGCCTCTCGCCCCCCCCCCCCCGCCGGCCTGCTCACCCCCAACTGCCCTCCCCACCTACTGGCCTGCTCGCCCCCAACTTCCCTTCCCCCCCTGCTGGCCTGCTCGCCCCCAGCTGCCCTCCCCTCCTGACCTGATTGCCCCTAACTGCCTCTCGCCCCCCCCCCCCCCTGCCGGCCTGCTCGCCCCCAACTGCCCTTCTCCGCCTGCTGGCCTGCTCGCCCCCAACTGCCCTCCCCTCCTGGCCTGATTGCCCCTAACTGCCTCTGCCTCTGCCCCACCACCATGGTTTTGTCTGGAAGGATGTCCGGAAGGTCTCCTGATCTAATTAGCATATTACCCTTTTATTAGTATAGATAGAGGCCTGGTGCATGGATAGGGTCCGGCTGGTCTGCCCTGAAGTATTCCATGTTATAAATTTACGATAGCTTTTTTTATCCACTCGTCTACTGATGGGCACTTGGGCTGTTTCCAGATCTTAGCTATTGTAAATTGTGTTGCAATGAACATAGGGGTGCATACATTATTTCTGATTGGTGTTTCAGGCTTCATAGGATATATTCCTAGAAGTGGGATCACTGGGTCAAATGGCAGTTCCATATTTAATTTTTTGAGGGAACTCCATACCGGGTCCGGATCAGGGTGGGGTCCCCTTGGGGGGCATGGCCAGCCTGGGCGAGGGGCTGAAGGCTGTTTGGGGGTGGTTTGCAGGCTGGCCAAGCCCCCGGCTTTGTCCGGAAGGTCTCTCAGTCTAATTAGCATATTACTCTTTTATTAGTATAGATTATTCAGCCACCCTATATGTCTTTTGATTGCAGCATTTAATCCATTTATATTTAACGTGTTTATTGATAGTTATGTAGTTATTGCCATTTTATTATTCACTAGAGGCCCGATGCACGAAATTCGTGCAAGAGTAGGCCTTTCTTCCTCCAGCTGCCGTCACCGGCTTCCCTCTAACACCTGGACTGGGGCTTCCCTCCAGCTGCTGGCAGGCACCCGGTACTGGGACTTCGCTCGCAGCCCCGGCTTCATCCAGAAGGTCGTCCGGAAGGATGTCTGGTCTAATTAGCATATTACACTTTTATTATCAGATTTTTTAAATCTTTTTTTTCTTCTTAAAGAATGACCTTTAACATTTCTTATAATACTAGTTTGGTGGTGATGAATTCCTTTAATTTTTTCTTGTCTGGGAAGCTCTTTATCTGTCCTTCAATTCTTAACGTTAGTTTTGCTGCATAGAGTAATCTTTGTTGTAGATGCTTGCTTTTCATCACTTTGAATATTTCTTGCCAATCCCCTCTGGCCTATAAAGTTTCTGCTGAGAAATCCACTGATAGTCTTATGAGAGCACCCTTGTAGGTAACTAGCTGATTTTTTCTTGTTGCTTTTAAGATTCTCTCTATAATTTTTAATAATTTAATTATGATGTGTCTTGGTGTGTGTCTCTTTGGGTTCATTTTGTTTGGGACTCTTCACTTCCTCACTCTTATGTCTATTTCCTTTGCCAGTTTAGGGAAGTTTTCAATTATTATTTTTTCAAATCATTTTCCACCTCTTGCTCTTTCTCCTCTTTTTCTGGTACTGCCATGATATGAATATTGTTTTGCTTTATGTTGTCCCAGAGGTTCCTTAAAGTATCCTCATTTTTTTGGATTCTTTTCTCTTTTTTTGCTGTTCCAACTGGGTGTTTTTGCTACCTTGATTTTCAAATTGTAGATTTTGTTCTCTGCTTAACCTAATCTGCTATTAATTCCTTCTAGTATATTCTTCATTTCAGGTATTGTATCCTTAATTTTTTGCATGTATGGTGATAACATTTAAGATTTCCTCTGTTAACAACTATCAAGTATATAATATAATACTGTTAATTATAGTCATCATTCTATACATAAGATCCCCAGAATTTATTCACTTAATAGCTGGAAGTTTATACCCTTGGATCAACATCTCCCTATTTCTTTCATCCCTCAATCTCTGGCAGCCACCATTCTATCTTTCTATGAGTATGGCTCTTTTTAGATTTCACGTATAACTGAGAACATACACTATTTGTCTTTGACTTATTTCACTTATCTTTGACTTATTTCACTTATCATAATGCCTCAAGGTTCATCATATCACAAAACCCAGGGCTTGTTTCTTTTTAAGACTGAATTATATTCCATTACCCACATCCTACCTAATAAAATAGTAATATGCAAATTGACTGCACCTTCGCTACGCCCAAGCCACGCCCACCAGCCAAAGCCATGCCCACCAGCCAATCAGGGCGAGTATGCAAATTACCCAACAAAGATGGCGGTTAATTTGCATACGCTGAGGGAGGGAGGAGTGAAGACTGAAGACAACTTAGAAGGAAGAGGGAGGAAAAGCGGAAAGGAAGGTGGCTGCCAGAGGGAAAGCCCGGGCGGGGCGGAGCGGGGCGGAGCAGGGCAGGCGGCAGCAGCCCGCGGATGCAGGCGCAGCGGCCACAATGGCGGTGGCAGTGGTAGCGCACGCGGCCGCAGCGGCCGCTTGCAGGATTCTTCCTGCAAATGGGCTACTAGTGTTTATATATGTGTCACATATTAATTATCCATTCATCCATCAATGGACGCTTAGATTGTGAATCTACCTTTAATACTATATCACTTTAACATGTTGAGTTCCATATTCATCTGGTACTTCCCAACTGACTTTGATGCACTGATGAGCACATGAATTGTGTACCTGCCTCTGTCTGGTGTTTTACTATAAGCTCACATGCTATAGTGGTATAATTACTTGCACAATTTTCCATGAGTGAGCATGTGAACTGGCAAAAAGTCTAGTGCAAAGCTACAACCTTAAATTATACATTTTCAAAATATTCAAATATATGCACAAATAATAGAGGTATTTTTAAAGATTGCAGAAAATTAATAAACCTTGCTATACAATATAATGTATTGGTAGACTCCAGCATGTTAATATTTGGTACTATATAGCACATTGGAGTGAGACATTTAAATGAAGTTTTCTTAAATAGTTAAAATAACTTTAAATAGTGGTGATGGTTGCACAACAATGTGAATGTACTTAATGCCACTCAATTTTAAAATTAAAATGGTTAAAATGGTAAATTTTGTTACCAATAAAAAATAATTTTAAAAACAAAATCCAAATTGCAGTGGCAGAAACTCTGCAGTATCTCTGTGGTTCCCTAAATTATCCCTAAGGTTCTAAGGAACACAATTTGAAAACCACTGCCCTGCAGGATAAATGCAAATACCTTAGCATGACATATCTATCGTGCCCTTTATAATATGTCCTCAGCTATCTTATGGCCTCACTATTTGTCACTCTCCATCTCATAGCTTTTTTTGTATTCATATTGAACTACCTGTAGTTCCTAAATGTATAATTCTCTCTCACAAACATGTGCCTTGATAGGTGCTGCTTCATCTTCCTGGAATTCACTTACATTCTTCTTTCCTACCCTTCCCTCCTCCATCAGCATTGTCATGGTTATCCTTCACAATTCAGCTCAAATTTTCAGTTCTTCTCTGATGTCTTCCTTTACCTTCTCAGGTAAAGTTTATCACTTCCTCCTATGTGAACCCATTTTTACTATACATATCTCTTCCTTTAACATTATATTTGCAATTATTTGTGTGTCTATCTCTCCTGGTAGATTTGAACTCCTTGAGAGTAGGGATTGTGACTTATTCATCTTTATATCTATGATTATATCTGATACCTGGTAGAGTGCCTAGAGCAGTGATGGCGAACCTATGACACGCGTGTCAGCACTGACACGCCTAGCCATTTCTGATGACATGCGGCCACTGAGGCGGCCGCATGCCGAGGATGAAACATTTACTGCTCCTGAGGATGAAACATTTGCGAAATAATGTTTTTTCCTCAAAGTGACACACTACCCGAGTTATGCTCAGTTTTTGGCGAAGTTTGACACACCAAGCTCAAAAGGTTGCCCATCATTGGCCTAGAGAATTGTATGGATTCACTAAGTGTTCAGTGAAAAGCCTCAGATGTGTGGAGTGAGGAAAAAAGGAAGAGTCCAGGATGTCTCAGGTTTGCTGTTTGTTGGGTGACTGGTTAGATGGTTAGACAGTGAAAAGGAATAGTACTGGAAGTGAAATATATTTGCACTGAAAGGTGAATTCTGTTTTGTTCAATGTTTTTATGCAAATTTACACAGGCACAGCCCACTGGACGTTATTCAGCAGGCAACCAAAATATAGCTTTGGACAACAGGAAAGAGGTCTGGCTTGGAGATATGGATTTAAGAAATCATTAATATAAGTATTTATTGGAATTCTAGGAATGGATGAGTATATATAGTAAGAAAAGAGCTTAGACAGTCCCAAGAGAATACCAACACTTAATGGATGGAATTTGGGAAGACTATACCATTAAGTAGACTGGGAATGATTGAGAATGGGGAAACAGTTGCATGGCTCTAGAGGAGAAACTTCAGGGTTCAAGATTTCTTTTATTAAATGTTGTTTGTTTATTAATTGTCACCTGATGATATTTTTTCCATTGATTTTTAGAGAAATTGGAAAGAATGGAGGGGGGAGGGAGAGGGAGAGGGAGAAACATCGATGTGAGAGAAATAGTTCTTTATATACATTTTCTGTCAATCACTTCTTGTTTACTTTAAGTCTCTCCTCTTTCCAAGGTACCTGGTGCCTTTAAGTGAGCAACATAGCTCATTTCCATAGAGCACAGAGATTAAGACCATGGACTTTTGAGCCAGACTGCCTACATTTGAAATCTGAGTCTGCCACTTATTAGCTATGTGACCTTAAGACAAGTTATCTAACCTGTTTGAGCCTCAACTCTCATATCTGTCAATACATGGGTAATCATACTGTATACATACTTTATAGGACTATTGTGAGGATTAAATGAGTTATGTACAGGGGTGGCCAAAGTAGGTTTACAGTTGTGAGTACATGAAACAGAATTTGTTCTCGTATTATTATTTATTAACTACAGGCCCGGTGCACGAAATTCGTGCATGGGGGGTGGGGTGTCCCTGAGCCCAGCCTGCACCCTCTCCAATCTGGGACCCATCGAGGGATGTCCGACTGCCCGTTTAGGCCCAATCAGGATCCTGATCGTTCCTAAACAGGCAGGTGGACATCACTCTCACAATCCAGGACTGCTGGCTCCCAACCGTTCACCTTCATGCCTACCTGATTGCCCCTAACCGCTTCTGCCTGCCAGCCAGCCTGATCACCCCCTAAGTACTCCCCGGCCAGCCTGATCGATGCCTAACTGCTCCCATGCTGGCCTAGTCACCCTTAACTGCCCTCCCCTGCTGGCCTGGTTGCCCCTAAACTGTCCTCCTCTGCAGGCCTGGTCGCCCCCAACTACCCTCCCCTGCAGGCCTCGTCGCCCCCAACTGCCCTCACCTGCTGGCCCAGTCACACCTAACTTCCCTCACTTTCCAGCCTGGTCCCCTCTAACTGCCCTCCCCTGCCGGCTCAGTTGCCCCTAACTGCCCTCCCCTGCCAGCCTGGTCTCCCCTAACTGTCCTCCTTTGCAGGCCTGGTCGCCCCCAACTGCCCTCCCATCCAGTCCGGGTCACCCCCAACTGCCCTCTCCTGCAGGCCTGGTTGTCTCCAACTACACTCCCCTGCTGGCCCGGTCACCCCTAACTTCCCTCCATTGCCAGCCTTGTCGCCCCTTACTGCCCTCCCCTGCCACCCCGATTGCCCCTAACTGCCCTCCCCTGCCAGCCTGGTCCCCCCTAACTGCCCTCTCATGCAGGCCTGATCATCCCCAACTGCCCTCCCCTGCTGGACCGGTCACTCCTAACTGCCTCCCTTGCCAGCCTGGTTGCCCCTAACTGCCCTCCCCTGCTGGCCTGGTTGCCTCTAACTGCCCTCCCCTGCAGGCCTGGTCACCCAAAACTGTCCTCCCCTGCAGGCCTGGTCACCCCCAACTGCCCCCACCTGCTGGCCTAGTCACCCCTAACTTTCCTCACTTGCCAGCCTGGTCCCCCCTAACTGCCCTCCCCTGCTGGCCTGATTGCCCCTAACTGCCCTCCCCTGCAGGTCTGGTCCCCCCAAACTCCCCTCCCCTGCCGTCCTGGTCACCCCTAACTGTCCTCCCCTGCAGGCCTAGTCGCCCCCAACTGCCCTCCCCTGCCAGCCTGGTCACCCCAAACTGCCCTCTCCTGCAGGCCATGTCGTCCCCAACTGCCCTCCCCTGCTGGCCCGGTCACCCCTAACTGCCCTCCCTTGCCACCCTATTCACCCCTAACTGTCCTCCCCTGCAGGCCTGGTTGCCCCCAACTGCCTTTCCCTGCAGGCCTAGTTCCCCAAAACTGCCCTCTCCTGTAGGCCTGGTCGCCCCTAACTGCCCTCCCCTGCAGGCCTAGTCTCCCCCCCCCTGCCCTCCCCTACCGGTCTGGTCACCCTTAACTGCCCTCCCCTGCCAGCCTGGTCGCCCCAAACTGCCCTCCCCTGCTGGCCTGGTCACCCTTAACTGCCCTCCCCTGCCAGCCTGGTTGCCCCTAACTGTACTCCCCTGCAGGCCTGGTCGCCCCCAACTACCCTGCCCTGCTGGCCTGGTCACCCCTAACTTCCCTCCATTGCCAGCCTGGTCACCCCTAACTGCCCTCCCCTGCCAACCTGATTGCCCCTAACTACCCTCCCCTGCCGGCCCGGTCACCCCTAACTGCCCTCTCCTGCAGGCCTGTTCGTCCCTAACTGCTCTCCCCTGTGGGCCTGGTTGCCAGCCTGGTCGCCCCTAACTGCCCTCCCCTGCCGGCCTGGTTATCCCCAACTGCCCTCCCCTGCAGGTCTGTTCGCCCCTAACTGTCCTCCCCTGCAGGCCTGGTCGCCCCCAACTGCCCTTCCCTGTAGGCCTGGTCCCCCCCCAACTGCCCTCTCCTGCAGGCCTGGTCACCCCTAACTACCCTCCCCTGCCGGCCTGGTTGCCCCTAACCGCCCTCCTCTGCTGGCCAGATCGCCCCCAACTGCCCTTCCCTGCAGGCCTGGTCCCCACCAACTGCCCTCTACTACAGGCCTGGTCACCCCTAACTGCTGTCCCCTGCCGGCCTGGCTGCCCCTAACCACCCTTCCCTGCAGGCCTGGTCGCCCCCAACTGCCCTTCCCTGCAGGCCTGGTCCCCACCAACTGCCCTCTACTACAGGCCTGGTCACCCCTAACTGCCGTCCCCTGCCGGCCTGGCTGCCCCTAACCACCCTTCCCTGCAGGCCTGGTCGCCCCCAACTGCCCTCCCCTGCTGGCCTGATCACCACAACTGCTCTCCTCTGCTGGCCATCTTGTGGCAGCCATCTTGTGTCCACATGGCGGCGGCCATCTTGTGTGTTGGCATGATGGTCAATTTGCATATTACCTCTTTATTATATAGGATTATTGTACTATTTTTCATACAAACAACTGTAAACCTACTTTTGCCCACCCCTATATGAAGTACCTAAAGCAGTGTCTGGCTTATAGTAAACACTGTATAAACTTAGCTGTTATCACTCTCTTCCTCATTATCATCCCTCTGCAGGCATTTTAGTAATGATAATAAGATGATAAAAAATAGCTTTTGTTCTAATTTCAGGGAATTAATTTAAGGATTATGTGTGATAATGGATATAGAAAGTAACTATGCAAATGGTTGTTGACATAGTGATAGTTATCTGTCTGTCTGCTTTGTTTCCATGGGTAAGTATGAGAAGTGGCAACAGACTCAATTGTGTATATCTAATATTTGGACCTTTGTCCTTTGCATTTTATTTAAAGAGGCAGGCACTCTAAGAAAAGTGAACAGGATTGAGAAGTTTCCTTAAGATTGATGAGTGAATATTTCTATGGGGTATTTATTTGTTTTACCTTTTTTAGGATAAATGTAAGTAATAAGTTCGATGCTTTACCAAGCAATTTAAATTTTGTTTCATGCTATTAGGTATTAATATTAACCGAGGCCTCCTATGCTTGGGGAATGTGATCAGTGCTCTTGGAGATGACAAAAAGGGTGGCTTTGTGCCCTATAGAGATTCCA
Source organism: Cnephaeus nilssonii (assembly GCF_951640355.1). Lineage (NCBI taxonomy): Eukaryota > Metazoa > Chordata > Mammalia > Chiroptera > Vespertilionidae > Cnephaeus > Cnephaeus nilssonii. The sequence goes on from NC_137071.1 coordinate 48,009,218, forward strand.
AGTTGACTCGACTGCTTCAAGGTAAGCACAAAGTGCCTCTAAAAATAAGAGAGAGTAATTATGATAGTGCTGAGAAAGCAGAAATGGAACAGGTAAAAAGCCAGATTTTTGGACTGTCACATACAGAGCTGTCTAATTGATAAATAGGAGAGAGACCTGTTGGCAAGCAGACTTGTAAGATAATTGAAAGATATCTTCATATATGGTTTGAGAGCCAAGAAGTCTGCAGAATGCCAACTGTACTTATACTTTGTATTTGAAAATGAATTTGGTTACTATTTCTTAATTAGTGCTGATAAGCAGAATTCCCTGAAGAGTTAAAACCCACCTAGTGGGGGCATCCTAGGAATGTTTAATCTCTATAGTGGCTCCTGACTGACTTAGGCCAGGCCCCAGTTGTTTTAACATGATTAACTGCTGAAATCACAGACTTTTAATCATGAGGACACATCCAATAGGATTTTAAGCTATTATTATCCTACCTAATAAAATAGTAATATGCAAATTGACCGCACCTCCACTATGCCCAAGCCACGCCCACCAGCCATGCCCACCAGCCAATCAGGGCGAGTATGCAAATTACCCAACAAAGATGGCGGTTAATTTGCATACACTGAGGGAGGGAGGAGTGATGACTGAAGACAACTTAGAAGGAAGAGGGAGGAAAAGCGGAAAGCAAGGTGGCTGCCAGAGGAAAGCCCGGGCGGGGCGGGGCGGGCAGCAGCGGCGAGCGGGTGCAGGCGCGGCAGCCGCAACGGCAGCAGCAGCGCACACCGCCGCAGCGGCAGCGCACGCGGCCGCAGCGGCTGCTTGCAGGATTCTTCCTGCAAATGGGCTACTAGTTTTATACATAAAAAATCTTTGTGTTTTTATATTGTCACAAATAGGAAATGGGTAGATACTCATTTTGTTGTTGTTACAGCTCTGATTTTGAAGTCACCAGCCCATATAGACAGCTTTGCTTGCATTTTACTTGTTTGATTTCATTTCCTTTTCAGATTCTCTAGGAGGTAATAGCCACACTCTTATGATAGCCTGTGTGAGTCCTGCTGACTCCAATCTAGAAGAAACATTAAATACCCTTCGCTATGCTGACAGAGCAAGAAAAATCAAGAACAAACCTATTGTTAATATTGATCCCCGGACAGCTGAACTTAATCATCTGAAGCAACAGGTATAAGGGACTTGCAATTTGATGAGAAAAATTAGAAGAATGTGAATGGAATGATAGAGCTTCTTCTGTTTCTCAGCTTCTCCTTTTATCAGAAATTTAGACATACTGGTTAAGCATATTTGTTGGGGAATTATTACCATGTTAATAATTTCTATTAATATGGTTGTTGTCACATTTAAGATGGGGGGCATTGGAGATTTTACTGATAAAGAAGTGAACATTGAGAGATTAGATGAAAGGTAGGCAGGAATCAGATCAGATCCTGAAGGTCCTCACATGACTTGTAAAGAATTTGGAATTCAACCTGAAAGCTTTGGGAAGCCATTGGAAGAGGGAGATCACTCTAACAAGTCTCAAGAAAGTGGATTTTGGGGGGGGGCATGACTAGAAATAGGAAAAGAAATTAGGCTGTTATAATAGCTCAGGCCTGAACTAAAGACAATAGCAATAGAGGTGGAGAGAAGGGGACAAATTAGAAAAACAAACAAATAAGGAAGTACAGTAGAATGTATAGGCTTACTTAGTAACAAATTTGATGTGGAAGGGCGGGAGAGGATAATCAAGGTTAATTTTCAGGTTTCTTGCTTGGTCAAAAGAATAAATGTTAGTACCAGTGATTAAGTCAGGGAATATAGGCTGGAAAAACAGTGTCAGGTAGAAAATGATGAAACTCAGTTTGTGTTGTTTGAATGTGAAGGGATTGAGGGGATATCTAAATAGAGTTGTTTAATAAAAGAGCAAAATGCTGTCCAATAAATAGTGAATACTAGATAAGGAAGTGATAGAAGCTGATAGGCTCTTCTTGAAAGAAGGCAAGATACAAGAAGATAAGAGGCAGTAATCAAGGGTCAAGGGGTGTAGGTTTGTTTGTTTTTAAAATATGGAAGAAACTTAAACAAGTGAAAGAACCAATTGGGAGAGACTGAAACTGATAATGGGGACTAGTTGATAGGGGGTCATCTGAGTAGTTGAGGTTCTGAGAACAAATAAAGATGGATTTGCTTTAGACAAGGGACTTGCAATTTGCCCCAAGAGTAGAAGAAAAGAGGTTAAGGTAGGAATAATACAGTAACACTAATTTAGAGGTATCACCTGCCCTAAGACTAGAAGAAAAGGGTTAAGATAGGAATAATACAGTGACACTAATGGAGAGGGAGAAGATAAATTGAGGATTTTTCATCCTGATGACTTTATCTTCTCAGTTAAGTAAGAGGGAAAGTCATCTTCTAAGAGCAAGCAAGCATATAATAGGGTAGAGGGATTGAGGAGTCCACAAAAGACTTGAAAAGGTAGTTAACTATAAGCATGAATTTGTGGTAGTGTCACTGTGACTGCATGTGCACCAGCTCAGTAGCCCTGATAGAAGAGCTGAGAAGGCAGGTCATTGGATGATTCATGTTTGGGGGATGAAGTTTTCTTGCCTTCTAGGGTATAATACTCTTTCAACTGGGAATCTAGTGTTTTCCCAACTGTCCAGAGCTCACTCCACCTCTGGCCTTCCTTCTCAGTGATAACAACTACTATTCAGGTAGTCTCTCTTCTTCTCTCCCCTTCTCCTCCTTTATCTCCTTCCCTCCCAGGGAGTCACTATAGAAAATACATGTAATTTACCTGTTCACAGTATCATCTAAATTATAAAATACCACACACTCAGATCTTTCCCTCTATTCTCTTTCATGTGTATGCTTATTGCCCAAAATGCTCTTCTTCTTAGTCATTTATTTGTTCCAACAATAAATGTTTGTGTGTTTTTTTGCGAGCGGTTGGGAGCCAGCAGTCCTGGATTGTGAGAAGGATCCCAGATTGGAGAGGGTGCAAGCTGTGCTGAGGGACATCCTCCCCCCGCCCCCCGCCCAGTGCACAAATTTCATGCACCAGGCCTCTAGTCTCTAATATAACGGGCCCTACAAGTCTAAGCCATAGAGTCATAGAGGCCACTTAGAAAGGTTTCACAATTGTCCAATTCAAAGATGAAATTAGGGAGATCTGTACAGGATGCCCTTCCAGAGTAGCTAATAAATTTTTTAAGGCAATTATATAATTAAGTGCTAAACATTTGTTGCAGACTGCTATGTTATCTTGGCCAAGTCATTTGATACCTTGACATCAGGCATTTATATGACAAAGCACTGATATGCAAATCGTATTGGAGTGTCACAAGTTCCCAAGAGATAAAGTATTTATCACTTTCAACTAAGGGGTTGCAGGAAGATTAGATTAAGCCATTCTTATTTGTTTGCTTGCTTATTTACTGTCTCCTCTCTTTTTTTAAAAAAATAAATCTTTATTGTTCAGATTATTACAGTTGTTCCTCTTTTTTCCCCCCCCATAGTTCCCCTCCACCCGGTTCCCACCCCACCCTCTGCCCTTACCTCCCCACCCCACTGTCCTCATCCATAGGTGTACGATTTTTGTCCAGTCTCTTCCCGCACCCCCACACCTCTTTCCCCCCGAGAATTGTCAGTCTACTCCCTTTCTATGCCCCTGATTCTATTATATTCACCAGTGTATTCTGTTCATAAGATTTTTTTATTCACTTGATTTTTAGATTCACTTGTTGATAGATATGTATTTGTTGTTCATAATTTTTATCTTTACCTTTTTCTTCTTCTTCCTCATAAAAGAAAGCACATTGGACAGGGAATTAAGAGATTCCGTCTTTTTCCATGTAGTACTTAACTATTCATTCAACTCCTTCATGGTGCTGGATGCTGAAGATTTATTTTACCCCGAATGCATTGCCAATGTCGATTCCCAGGTTTGATCCCGCTACTCAGGATTATGGATCCCTGACAAGTTTACATTGTGGATGAAAAAAGGGATGCTGTGAGAGATCATAAGTTCCTAACTGGGTCTTGGTGGGTGGTCAAGACCCAACAATAAATGTTTATTGAACACTATTATGTATCAGGTACTGTGCTAGGATACATTGTTGAGCAAAGCAGTCACAGTTGCTGCCTTCATGGAACTTATTAGGAGAAACAGACACTAAATACATAATCATACCAACATATCCTTATAAACTATAATCATACCAACATATCCTTACAAACTACTAGAGGCCCAGTGCATGAAATTTGTATACTCAGGGAGAGTCCCTCAGCCCAGCCTTTGTCCTCTTGCAGTCCAGGAGCCCTCCGGGGATATCCTAAGCCCACAGTCAGATATCCTTAGTGCTGCCGCAGAGGAGGGAGAGGCTCCCACCACCGTGGCTGTGCTCACCAGCCTTGAGCCCGGCTCAGGGCTTCTGTCTGAGCGGTGCGCCCCCTGTGGGAGCACACTGACCACCACGGGGCAGCTCTTGCGTTGAGCGTATGCCCCCTGGTGGTCAGTGTGCATCATAGTGACCGGTTGTTCTGCTATTCTGTCGATTTGCATATTAGCCTCTTATTATATAGGATAATCATATCAACACATCCTTATAAACTGGGATAGTGTGCTGTGAAAGTATAGAATAGGATCTTCTGTTATATATCTAATCTGAGAAGGCGTCCTGAGGAAGCAACATTTGAGCTGAGGTTTAAGGGATTGAATAGGGATTATCTATGCAGAAAAGAAGGAAGAGGATTCCAGGGAAAAGAAATAGGATGTATAGCAAAGTACAGTGATTAAAAGCAGTGACACTGCAGCCAGACTGCCCAGGTTCAAATCCTGGCTATGTACCTTGAGCAAGTTCTTTGTTTTTTATTTTCCCTATCTATAAAAAGGAAATTACTATTGTACCCGCTTCATAGAATTTTTGTGGGGGTTGAGTTAATACATGTAAAGCACTTAGAACAGTTCCAGGTATATTACAAGTCTAGAAAGGTCTTAAGTGAGGAAGAAGTATAGTGCATTTGAAGAAATCAAATAATGCCAATGTGGCTAGAGTGGAGATAGAGTATTCCAGTATTAGACTAGAGAAAAAGTAGAGTCCTGATCAAAGCCTCATGGACTGTGTTAAAAATTATTGATAATTTTTTTTTTAATTTAATAAATCTTTATTGTTCAGATTATTACAGTTGTTCCTCTTTTTCCCCCCATAGCTCCCCTCCACCCGGTTCCTACCCCACCCTCTGCCCTTACACCTCCCCCACTGTCCTCATCCATAGGTATACACTTTTTGTTCAGTCTCTTCCCACACCCCCCACTCCCCTTTTCCCCCGAGAATTGTCAGGCCACTCTCTTCTATGCCCCTGATTCTATTATATTCACCAGTTAATACTGTTCATCAGATTTTTTATTCCCTTGGTTGTTAGATTCACTTGTTGATAGATACATATTTGTTGCACTCGGATGTCGAGTGTGACTCGACATGGTTAGCATAGGTAGCAGCTCGTATGTATTTGAAATATAAAAAAATCCAAATAAATAAGTTTGAAAAGAAACTCCAGTTTTTTATTCTACTGCCGCACTTTGTAAAATCTGGGGTATTTAAAAAAGTAAGTCCCAAGTAGAATAAAGGAATTGAGAAAAAAGCAAGCGAGTGCAAAGGGTTAAAGAATACCTTTCAGCATTTAATATAATTCTGGTTTGGCGGTGATGAACTCCTTTAGCTTTTTCTTATCTGTGAAGCTCTTTATCTGACCTTCAATTCTGAATGATAGCTTTGCTGGGTAGAGTAATCTTGGTTGTAGTTTCTTGCTATTCATCACTTTGAATATTTCTTGCCATTCCCATCTGGCCTGCACAGTTTCTGTTGAGAAATCAGCTGACAATCGTATGGGTGCTCCCTTGTAGGTAACTAACTGTTTTTCTCTTGCTGCTTTTAATATTCTCTCTTTGTCTTTTGCTCTTAGAATTTTAATTATGATGTGTCTTGGTGTGGTCCTCTTTGGATTCCTTTTTTTTGGGGGTTCTGTGTGCTTCCTGGACTTGTAAGTCTATTTCTTTCACCAGGTGGGGGAAGTTTTCTGTCACTATTTCTTCAAATAGGTTTTCAGTATCTTGCCCTCTCTCTTCTTCTGGGACCCCCATAATTCTGATGTTGGTACGCTTGAAGTTGTCACAGAGGCTTCTTACACTATCTTCAACTTTTTGGATTCTTTTTGCTTTTTGCTTTTCTGGAGGAGTGTTTTCTGCTTCTTGGTATTCCAAATCTTTGACTTAATTCTTGCGATCCTCTAGTCTGCTGTTAGGTCTCTGTATAATATTTTTTATTTCAGTCAGTGTATGCTTAATTTCTAGTTGATCCTTTTTCATATCCTCGAGGGTCTTGTTAAATTTATTGGCCTTTTCCAGGAAATTATTGAAAAACCTTTTAACCATGGTTTTGAACTCTATATCCAGTCTTTTGCTTTCCTCCATTTCCTTCAATTGTGGCCTGCCTCTTTGTCTCCGCATTTTAGCTGCTTCCCTGAGTTGATGGTGTTGCTTTGTGTGCTAGGTGTCCTAGTAGGGCCCAGTAGCTCAGCCTCCCCAGTTACCTGTGGTGGACACTCTTGGTGCACCCCTTTATGGGCTGTGTGTGCAGTCTTGTTGTAGTTAAGCCTTGATTGTTGTTGGTATCACTGCGGGGAGTTGACCTCCAGGCCAATTCGCTGTGAGGATCAGCAGTGTCTCCGCTGGGAGGGCTTCTATGCCCAGCTTGGATGGGGCAGAGTCTCAGGGTGGAGGAGACAGCCTTGGTTTCCCTTCAGCCCCGCCCTAAAAGGGCCCTGTGTCTCAGTGACCCGCGGCAATGGCTGCACGAACCTCTGAGAGAAGGCTGCTCTCGAGTTTCGCCCGCTACCAGACAGTCCAGTTTCTCCCCGAATGAGTCTGGTACCCAATGTCTCACCTGGAGCTGGATTTCAGTGCAGTCAGGAGGTTTTGTTTTCCTCCCAAACAAGAAAGCTAGCTGCGCGTTTGCTGCCCACCTTCTCTGTGCACCGTGAGTCTCCGAGTGCCGCCGCGAGTAAGCCATCCGCATATTCAGTCACTTGCCCTTTCCGCGCGCATGGGTCTCCGCACCTCCACAGCTCCTGAGTCTCAGTGTCCTTTTCGTTTTCCTTCTAGTTGTAGAATTTCCACTCAGCCAGCTTTCCAGTGGTTCTGGACAATGTCCGCTCTGTCTTCCAGTTGCAGTTTTAAAATTGTTGTACGAGGCAGCAGTACAGGTGTTTACCTTATGCCGCCATCTTTGTTTCTCTTGATAATTTACATTTTTAAAAGATGGTCTGGCCACTGTGTGGAAATGGATTGTAATGGAGGAAGAGTAGGTTCCTAGAGACCACCTGAGAAGTTACTAACTACAGTGATCCAAGTGAGGATAATGGTGGCTACATTTAGGGTGGTAGTGGTGATAAAAAGAAGTGACCAGTGGATTAGTTAAAGGGATGAAGGCACAGCACCCAGATTTCCGGTGTGTGAAGCTGCGTATTCCCTGAGCAGGAGCTCACTGGAGAAGGGCCAGGTTTGTGGATAGGAGACAACTAAGTGGAATATTAAGTACATAGTTGAATATATGGGTCTAAATTCAGAAAGATCTGTGTATTGGATACATTTGGGCAGTCACTAGTTTGTAGATGGTAATTGAAGCCATAGGCAGAGTTGGGACTTTAAAAAGAGAGTATAAAGTGAATAGCATGATACTGGGCTTTGAGGAACTTTACCATTTAAAGGACAGTTGGAGCAAAGATGAGCAAAGAAAGAGACTTAGAAGATCAGCTGGAAGAATAAAAGGAAAAGCAGGAAAGTATGCTGTCTGTTAAGCCAAATACTACCCAATAGTCAAGTAAACTGAAGACTGAAAAATTACCATGGGATGTAGTGGTATGCAGATCATTGGTGACCTTAGCAAGAGTTATTTCAGTAGAATACTGTGAGCAGAAATCAATATTGAGGTTGAGGAGCAAGTGAGAGAAAAGATCAAAAGGAAATGGAGGCAATGGGTATAAACTATTCTTTCAAAGTTTGTGAAGGAGAGAAATAGGGCAAAAGGTAGTGGGATTGGGAAGCATACTTTTGTTTTAAGATAGGTGAGATTTGAACATGTTTTCATCTTAATAGGAAGTATCCTGAAAAAAGGGAAAAGTCAAAGATGGAGAAGAGAGAAGGGATAACGAATAGAGGAAGATTCATCAGGAGGCAAGAAGAGTTGGGATCCAAATTATAAGTGAGGAGACTGGTTGTAGGAGACAGAACAGCTCCTCTTCTATCATAGAAGGGAATGGGAGAGGATGGTTACACATCCCTTTGAATCCTCCTTTTGATTGTTTTAGGATTCCATTCACTTGCCACTTCCCAGAACCCTAAAGTATCCTCTCTAATAAAAGAGTAGTATGCAAATTAACCATCACTCTGCTACATAAGCCACGCCCACCAGCCAAGCCACGCCCACCAGCCAATGAGGTCGAGTATGCAAATTAACCCCAACCAAGATGGCTACCAGAAGGGAGGCTTGGGTTTCCCCGGCAACAGAGGAAGCCAAGCTTTCCACACACTCTGACGGGCCCAGGCCTCCACTCAAGGATATAAAGTTTCAATTATAGAAGGTAAACAAATCCAAACAAACGGCTGCTGGCCACGGAGTGAGCAGGAGGCTTGTTTCCACTCCAGGCTACAAAGTTTCAATTGTAGAAGGTAAATAAATTCCAGATACCAGGGCCTCTGCTTGGGTCGCCAGGGGCGTGGCTGGCCTGCAAACCACCACAGGCCCCCCGCCCAGGCCTCTCCATGCCCCAAGGGAACCCCACCCTGATCCAGGACACCCTTCAGGGCAATCCAGCTGGTCCCCACCCATGCACCAGGCCTCTATCCTATCTAATGAAAGAGTAATATGCAGATTGACCATCACTCCAACACACAAGATCAAGATAGCTGCCCCTATGTGGTCAAAGATCCTGCCCCCATGTGGACACAAGATGGCCACCACAAGATGGCCAGCAGGGGAGGGCAGTTGGGAGGGATCAGGCCTGCAAGGGAAGGCAGTTGGAGGCGATCAACCCTGAAGAGGAGGGCAGTTAGGGGTGACCAGGCCAGCAGAGGAGGGAAGTTGGGGGTAAACAGGCTGGCAGGGGAGCAGTTAGACATCAATCAGGCTGGCATAGGCTGGCATGGGAGTGGTTAGGGGGTGATCAGGCTGGCAGGCAGAAGCGGTTAGGGGAAATCAGGAAGGCAGGCAGGCGAGCTGTTGGGAGCCAGCAGTCCTGGATTGTCAAAGGGATGTCTGGTGGGATCGGGCCTAAACAGGCAGTCGGACATCCCTTGAGGGGTCCCAGATTGGAGAGGGTGAAAGCTGGGCTGAGGGACACCCCCCCCCGCCCCTGTGCACGAATTTCATGCACTAGGCCTCTAGTTTAACTATACTTGATGACTTAGCATCTTCTGTCTTTTATTATTTCCTACTACTATTTCAGGCCTTAGGCTTGTCTTCATTAACTAGATTGTAAAATTGAGAATAAACCACAAGAGTTTATTCTCATATTCCCCTTCACATTGCTTAGCACAGGGCTGGGTTTGATTTTTTTTAAAAAATCAAGGCTCAATACTATATGTTCATGTTGACCAATGTCACCTCAATAAATTTAATACAAAAAAACAACAATCCGCACACCTGAAACCTGTATGTTCATGTTGATCAATATCACCCCAATAAATCTATATTTTAAAAGGCCTGTGGCCATAACAACGAAATGACCGGTCACCAGGAGGTGCAGTGATGGGTCCTGTGGCGAGGTGGGTCTGGGTCTCGTGCCATTTCGCCGGCTGGGCCTCTAGTTTAATAATAAAATAGAGTCTCAATAAAAGTCATTAAGAGACTTAGGTGAAAGGGACAGCTTATCTTCTAAATACTAGTCTTTCATGTAATGCTGATTGTCCTTTAATCATTGAATCATCAACCCTGATGCTTTCTGTAATACCTAAAAGATAATGCCTTAGATTTCCTATGTATTGAATACAATTATGTGACTGTTCTTGCAGCAATTTCACTGATAAAGGGATGAATAGCTTTTGATTGGTGACTATTTTCCTTTGCATTTCCCAGGTACAGCAGCTACAGGTCTTGTTGCTACAAGCCCATGGAGGTACCTTGCCTGGATCTATAAAGTAAGAGTCATATATTAATTTTAAATGTAAAATCTAGCAAAGGCTGTTTCTCCTGATGGTTGTTTTCCCCTGATATATTAAAGTTTCTAGTAACACTGATGTCAAGGTTGGGATCTTACCAAACCTGCTGACTGTTTTGGACTTAACTAGTTAGCTTTGAGTAAGCCTGATGTAATAGGAAGAACATGGGTTCTGGCCTCAGAAATTTACTTACTTATTTAGTTAGTTAATTAAACCTCACCCGAGGATATTTTTCCATTGATTTTTAGAGAGAGTGGAAGGGACGGGGAGAGGCAGAGATAAACATCAATGTGGAAGAGACACATCTGTGTAAGAGAGACACATCGATTGGTTGCCTCCTGCACACACCCTGACTGGTACAGGGGATCGAGCCTTCAACCGATCTATGTGCCCTTGACCAGAATTGAACCCGGGGCCCTTCAATCTGCAGGCCGACGCTCTATGCACTGAGCCAAACTGGCTAAGGTTGGCCTTAGAAATTTATTAATTGGAATTCTGTGAGAAAGAGCTGTCACTTCTCTCCCATTTATTTACTTGATTTTTTATTTATATCCATATAATCTCATGGATATTTATTATTTGTTTTATTGCTCAAATTGTTCATGTTTTGTCCACTAGGAGCTCCTTTAGGGTGGCTCTTGTCTTCTTTAAAATATCCTCAACTTTTTGAGCCTTTCCATAAAATGTTCCACACCTGTCTTGTATTTTTGCCACCCCAGTTCTGGAATCAACCAAATCTCCAAGGAGCCCTGGTATTTTTTTTAAATGGAAAATGGTGTTTAGAAACCAGATCTGGGCATATAGGTGTGCTCATTGTTACTTGGGTATCACTACTTCTAGGCACCCTCAGTGAGTAATGCTAGGAAATATCTGTATGCATAGTAATACACATACGCTCATATCTATATTTTTACATCTATGTACCTATATAAACAAGGTGGGGCAAAAGTAGGTTTACAGTTGTTTGTAAGAAAAATAATACAATAATTAATAAGTAATAATACAAGAATAACCTCTATTTCATGTACTCACAACTGTAAACCTACTTTTGCCCAACCCTGTATATTAAAATCCATGATTTTATACTGATACCTCTGATTCCAGTCCAACCCTACAGGGTTCATTTTAGCCTTCCTCTCCTTATTTATAAACTTATTTATTCAACAGTGAGAAACCAGCTGTCATTATCTGCAGTCTATTTACTTACTTGTTCAGTTCTAGTATACACATAAAGTAGTTTCAGGATTGCTAGCCCATACACTGTGAGAAACACTTGTATGAGTTAGATTATGTACAGTTCTTTTTGTCTTTAGGCTTAGATTATCCAGGCAACGTGGTATTTCCAACAGTCACCTTTTTTATTCCATTTTGGATCCCCTCTACATCTTGGTTGGTTTTAATTGTTTATATTTTGGATATGTGAAAGGTATGTGAAATATGATGCTCTAAGGCAGAGTTATACAGAAAAATATACTCAGCATAGAAATGTGAATCAGAACCATGATGCGATCACTGTACACCCATTAGGATGACTACTAGAAAAACAAAACAAAATAGGAAATAACCATTACTGTCAAGGATGTGAGGAGGATGTAGAGAAATTAGAACTTTTGTGCACTGTTGGAGGGTTTGTAAAATGGTATAATTGCTATGGGAAAGAGTATGGAGTTTCCTCAAACAATTTAAAATAGAATCCCATATGATCTAGCAATTTTACTTCTGGATATATATACCTAAAAGAATTGAAAGCAGGGTCTCAAAGAGATATCTGCACTCCCATGCTCCGAACAGCCAAGACGGGGAAGCAACACATTGTCCATCAACAGATGAATGGATAAAGAAATGTGGTCTATTCATACAATGGACTATTATTTAGGCTTATAAAGGAAGGAAATCTGACACATGCTACAGCATGAATGAATCTTGAAAACATTATGCTAAGTGAAACAAGATAGTTACAAAAGACAAATACTGTATGATTTTCCCCCATATGAGGTACTTATAGTAATCAAATGAAAGTAGAATGATGTTTGCCAGGGGCTGGGGAGAGGAGGAAATGGGCAGTTATTGTAAGTGCATACAGTGCTTCAGTTTTGCAAGATAAACAAGTTTTAAGGATAGATGTTGGTGATGTTTGCTCAACATTGTGAAAGTTCTTCCCCCGCCCCAAATCCACTTTATTTTTTAAATTAAATTTATTGGGGTGACATCGGTTAATAGGATTATATAGGTTTCAAGTGTACATTTTGAACTGTATACTTAAAAATAGTTTAAATGGTACATTTTATGTTTTGTATATTTACCACAATTTTTAGAAAAAGGGCCAAGGGATCAAAAAACTCATTAGCAAAATGGGACACATGAATAGACAATTCACCAGAAAAAGAGATAAAAATAGCCCTGAAACATAAAAAAATGCTCAAGCCCACTCATAATTAAAGAAATACAAATTCAGACAACACTGAGACAGTATTTCTCACCTATTAGATTAGTAAAAAATGGAAAAATATGACACCACATTCCATTGGCGAGGCTATGGAGAAAGCAAACATTGTCATACACTGCTGTTGGGAATGCAAATGGGTATAACACTTCTGGAGGGGAATATGGCAATATCTGACAAAACCAGACATGCACTTAACTTGTCCCAGCAATCCCATTTCTAAAAATCTACCCTGCTGAAACCGGTTTGGCTCAGTGGATAGAGCATCGGCCTGCGGACTCAAGGGTCCCAGGTTCGATTCCGGTCAAGGGCATGTACCTTGGTTGCGGGCACATCCCCAGTAGGGGGTGTGCAAGAGGCAGCTGATCCATGTTTCTCTCTCATCGATGTTTCTAACTCTCTATCCCTCTCTCTTCCTCTCTGTAAAAAAGCAATAAAATATATATATATATATATATATATATATATATATATATATATATATATAAAAACATTTAAAAAAATAAATAAAAAAATAAAAATCTACCCTGAAGATAAATCACTAACAACACAAATATATACACACACTGCAGCATGTCTGTAATTGCCAAATATTGGAAACAATCTAAATGCCCATATATAGGAGGAAGGTTGAATATATATGACATAAAATTTACCGTCTTAATCATTTTTAAGTGTACAGTTCAAAAGTGTTATGTATAGCCACATTGTGGTGCAATGACTCTCCAGAACTTTTGCTTCTTGCAAAACTGAAACTCCATACTCATTAAACAACAACTCCCCACCCCACCCCTATCTATTCTTTTGGAGTTTCCTGCCATTGCTTGTATTTATAGAATGCTCTTTACCATCACCTATATTTTCTTCTAGTTTTCTTGTAAGTTTTTTTCTCTTTTTTAATTATGGTAAATAACATAAAATTTACTATCTTAAGCATTTTTACGTGCACAGTTGAGTAGCATTAAGTATATTTACCTTGTTGTGAAACATATCTCCAGAACTTTTTCATCTTGTAAAACTGAAATTATATACCCATTAAACAATAACTCCTTGTGCCCTTTCTTCTTAGCCCCTGCTAACCATCATTCTACTTTTTGTTTCTATGAACTTGACTACTTTAGATATCTCATATAAGTGGAATCGTACAGTGTTTGTCTTTTTGTGACTGGCTTTTTTCATTGAATATGCAGGGTGGGGGAAAAGTAGGTTTATAATTGTTCATATGGAAAGTAATACAATAATCCTATATAATAAAAGGCTAATATGAAAATTATCCCCTCGGGAGTTCAAACGACCTGGAGTTCGACCGCTCACTATGACGTGCACTGACCACCAGCGGGCGTTGCGGAATGAAGGAAGGCCCCAGCCGACAGTCGGGGGAAAGGAGGCCCCAATCATCCCTGATCACCAGCCAGGCCTAGGGACTCTCGCGTGCACGAATTTCATGCACCGGGCCTCTAGTTAATAAATACTCTAAGAATAAATTCTTTGTATTTTGCGTAACCCCAGTTGTATGCCTACTTTTGCCCCATCTTGTATATACCATTTCTTGTGTATCCATTTATTCATCAATGGACACAAGGTGCCTTTTGGAAATTGTGAATAATGCTGCTATGAACATAGGTGTGCAGATGTCTCTTTAAGACCGTGCTTTTGATTCCTTTGTATATGTAACCAAAAGGAGAATAACTGGATCATATAGTAATTCTATTTAAAACTTTTTATTTAAACCACCATACTGTTTTCCATAGTGGCTGCATAATAGTCACCCTAATTTTGGCCCTTATTTAAATAGTTCTTTATATATTGGTGAATATTAGTTCTTTGTCTATAGTGTATTTTTCTTCAGTGTATTCTCTTTTACTTTGTTTATAGTGTTTGTCATGCAAAATTTTTAAATTTTTATGTAGTAAAAAGTTTATCAGTCATTTTTTATTGCTTCTGCATTCTTTAGCAACTTTATTGAGATAATTTGTATACCTGAAAATTCACTCACTTTAAGTACAATTCAATGACTTTTATTTATTTTTTTAAATATATATTTATTGATTTCAGAGAGGAAGGGAGAGGGAAAGAGGGATAGAAACATCAATGAGAGAGAATCATTGATTGGCTGCCTCCTGCATACCCTTTACTGGGGGTTGAGCCCACAACCCAAGCATGTGCCCTTGATGGGAATCGAATCTGGGACCCTTCAGTCCTCAGGCTGATGCTCTATCCTCTGAGCCAAACCAGCTAGGGCAATTCAATGGCCCTTAGTAAATTCACAGAGTTGTACAACGATCACCACAACCCAATATTAGAACATTTCCATCACCTCAAAATGATCCCTCCTGTCTATTTGCAGTCACTCCACTCCCAGCCCCAGCCAACCATTAGCCTGCTTTCTGTTCCTAGAGATTTGCTTAGTGTGAACATATCATATACATGGAATCATAGAGTTTGTGGACTTTTTGTCTGGCTTCTTTCACCTGTAATGTTTTTGAGATTCATCCATGTTGTATCAGTACTTCATTCCTTTTTATTGCGGAATAGTATTTCATTGTCTGGATAGACCATATTTTGTCTATCCATTCAGCAGTTGATAAACTTTTTGGTTGTTTCAACTTTTTGGCTATTATGAGTAATACTGCTATGAGTATTCACTGGCAAGTTTTTGTGTGGGCATGTGTTTTTTATTGGATAGATACCTAGAAGTGGAATTGCTAGATTGTATGATTAAGAAAATGCCAAACTGTTTTCCAAAGTGACTACTGTTTACATTCTCCTCATGCTTCTGGAGTTTGATTCATAATTAGAAAGCCTTTTCCTATGCCAAGGTTAAAGAGGAATTCACCAATGTTTTCTTCTAGTCCTTATGTTGGTTTTATGTTTCACTTTTCATTTGGAGTTTATTCTTGTGAATGGTGTGAGCCTATTTTTTTTTTACTAACTTTATTTTTAGTAACCCTTAATCAGTTTTTTTATTATAAAAGTGATACACTGCTATATTTAGAAAGTATAAAAAAATAAATATTAAAATTGCCATAATTTTGTCACCCACAGATGACCAACTTTGTCTTTGTAATTCTCCCCCTTTTGGTAATTTAATCTTGATTTCCTTGGTAATATTTTAGGAATGTTGGATAAAGAAACTGAAGAAAGCTGTGTTCTCTTAAAGGGTCTCTTAAAGACATATTCTAGTATACTTGATTTAGAAGCAATTGGCCCATCTTCCTTTACTTTGAATTTAGCACAGGCCTATTTTATGTAACACAAGACTAATGAAGACCATTCCAGACTTCCAACGACCTAGGATATACTATAGGATATACTTTCAGCTGCAAAAGTAATCAATTCTAAGAAACAGTTGTTGAATCAAACAATTGAAATCAGTTGTTCAATGTTTTCCAGATAAATAAACATGTTATTCTTTATCTCAAAAATATATTTATATTTTTAGAGCCCTTTCATAGTAAGTCTTTTAACAAAATGTATAATTTATAAACATTTTTTTGCTTTTTGTCCTTGTATCATATTCTATTTTTGAATGTGTGTCATTGAAGCTTTTATATTGATTTTCTGCAAGTGTTTGTCAATTTGCACTTGCTCAGCTAACTTGAATTCCTACTTTGGCAATTAAATAGCTTGTGAAAGAGGAAACATTTGTTTTCCATTGTATTTTTTCCCCATTTAGAGAAGCCTTGGAAATGTTAGGGGGGAAATGTACAGGGATATAATGTACAGCATATGGAACATCTATATATAAAAAAGCCCAGCGACCGTTAAGGCGGAATGACCGAACGACCAGAATGACCGGTCACTATGACGCGCACTGACCACCAGGGGGCAGATGCTCAATGCAGGAGCTGCCCCCTCGTGGTCAGTGCGCTCCCACAGCGGGAGCACCGCTCAGCCAGAAGCCAGGTTCATGGCTGGGGAGCACAGTGGCGGTGATGGGACCCTTTCCTGCCTCCATGGCAGCACTAAGAAGTGGTGAGCCAAGCGGTAAGGAGTGAGCAGGCAGGCCGTAAGGAGCGAGCAGGTGGGGTGGTTAGGAGTGAGGGGTCCCGGATTGCAAGAGGGCGCAGGCCAGGCTGAGGGATCCCCCCCACCCCTGTGCACAAATTTTGTGCATCGGGCCTCTAGTAGTCAATATCATAACTTTATACAGTGACAGATGGTTACTAGACTTAATGTGGCTATTACTTTGTAAGCTATATAAATATTGAATCACGTTATACACCTGAAATTAATATATTTTATGTCAACTGTACTTTAATATAATTACTTTGGCACTTGTCAACTTTCATGAATGATGCATGGAAGTTTTCAGTTTAATATCAGTAAGGAAAGAAGGAAATATCAAAGCAATCTAAAATAACACTAAATGTACTGATAGTTCATTTTTATAATACACATTTTAATTGAACATTCCTTCATAAGAGTCTTAGTAAATTCTCAACAGGGTAATATGAGACCTTATGGTGTGACCTTGTTATTAACTTTTTGATAAAGATGTTCCATAAAAATTCATGGAGGTCTTGCCCTGGCCGGGTGGCTCAGTTAATTAAAACGTCGTCCTGTGCAGCAAAAGGTTTCGGGTTCAATTTCCTGTTGGGGCACATACCTAGGTTGAAGGATCCTTCGGTCCCCAGTCAGGGCACATGAGGGAGGCAACCAATCAATGATTCTCTCACATCAATGTTTCTCTCTCCCACCCTCCCTCTTCTACTCCCTCCCTTTCTCTCTAAAAATAAATAAAAACATACCGGTTTGGCTCAGTGGATAGAGCATTGGCCTGCGGACTCAAGGGTTCCAGGTTCGATTTCGGTCAAGGGCGTTTACCTTGGTTGCAGGCACATCCCCAGTGGGGGGTGTGCAGGAGGCAGCTGATTGATGTTTCTCTCTCATCGATGTTTCTAACTCTGTATCCCTCTCCCTTTCTCTCTGTAAAAAAATCAATAAAATATATTAGAAAAAATACTTAGAGTTCAAGAGAAATTGAACATAATTTTTAAAAAATAAAATAATAAATAAAAGGATAATTCATGGATGTGAGAGGGCATCTGTTACTGTAATCATTTTTTATCCTTTATTGAGATTGAGAACAGCTGTTCCCTGTCCTTTTACCCTTTATTATAGCCTTGACAGCTATTAACTTTTCCCTTCAGTCTTCTTAAGATCAAATCTTCATATTTCGTGTGATCTTTTTTTAAAAAATATTTTTATTGACTTCAGAAAGGAAGTGAGGGGGGAGGGAGGGAGGGAGAGAGAGAGAATGAGAATTGGCTGCTTCCTGCACACCCCCCACTGGGGAGCAAGCCCGCAAACCTGGCATGTGCCCTGATTTGGAATCAAACTGTGACCTCCTGGTTCATGGGTCGACAATCAACCACTGAGCCACACCGGCCAGGCTCTTCTGATCTTTTTTCGCCAGTCCAACTTTTCAGTGTTGTGAATAGCTAATCCCAGTGGATTACAAAACATACCCCAAAACTATACTTCTTAATGGCCTGCTTCATTAGTCTGGGACCACTATGAAGTAATCTGCATAAATTCCAAAGGTTCTTATTTATAGGTATCCTTGAAATTTCTTTCTGTCCCTTCCACTCCTATTTGAAATGGAAATTATTGTTGCCTCCACCCACTCTAAGCAATTTAAAACTGATAGACAAATGGACAGAAGGCTATGGTTCATCAGTTTCAAACAAGACGAGCACTTAAGAAGGGAGCACTTATTTATGGAGAATTGTGAAATGAGGTCTTAGTGGCCACTGTTCACCATTTCAACTTTCTGACTTCTTAAATTCTATTGGAAGTAAACTATACACTAAATAGGTAATTGACTTACGTTTATGAGGTAAAATTTAGACCCTATCTCCTCTGTACCTTTTCTTCCCTACATCCCTAATCTTTAATAAGAGATTAAGAGTGGGAAGAAGGAGAAAACATTTGTCTTAGCCACAGTTAGCCTTCACTTCTTATCTATGTGGCACAAAGATCTTAAACCAAGAACCAAGGATAGAGGTTAGTCGTTCCTGTTGCAACCATATCTGGCCCTGAATCATTATTGTCCTCCAAATCATGATTTCACTTATATGTGGAATCTAATGAACAAAATAAACTAACAAACAAAAGAGAAACAGACTCATAAATACAGAGAACAAACTGACAGATATCTGAGGGGAAGGGTGTTGGGGGACTGGGTGAAAAGAGTGCGGGGATTAAGCAAAAAACACACCACACAACAACTCATAGACACAAACTACAGTATGGTGATTGCCAGAGGGAAAAGGGAGGAGAGGGGAGGTAGAAGGAGGGGTAAAAGGGGGATAAATGGTGGTGGAAGGAGAATTGACTTGGGGTGGTACAATATATAAATGATATATTATGGAATTGTATACCTGAAACCTATATAATTTTATTAACCAATGTCACCCCAATAAATTCAATAAAAATACATAAAAATAATAAATTATTGCAGGCATATGTTTCTTATTCTTACAACATATTCCCTGACTGAGAGAATAGATTGGAATAGACATACTTTTTCCAGACTTTGGGGGGTAATTTTAAACCAACTGCCCCACCCAAAAGGCCTGTGGGATATACTTTTATCCACCTTTGATATAAGTGTTATTAATCATGTATTTTCCTAATGTTACTTTCTTTGTTTTAGTGTGAAACCATCAGAGAATCTACAGTCTTTGATGGAGAAGAATCAGTCCCTGGTGGAGGAGAATGAAAAATTAAGTCGTGGTCTGAGTGAGGCAGTTGGTCAGACATCCCAGCTATTGGAGAGGATCATTTTGGTGAGACCCCAAGACTAAACTACTAGCAATCTGGACATTTACCAGGTTTAGTTTCTGAAATATTTAACATGCTTCTCATTATGAGAGGCAAGTTATATGGAAAGAAATGGATAGTATTACCATATCCTCCATATTCTCCATCGAGCCCCTCTGAGGTAAATACATGGGCTTATAGTCACACATACAGGAAAGTTAAAAGAATTGTACAGTGAACACCTATATATCCACCACAAAGAATCTACATGAATCCCATTTTAAAATAGATTTGTTCTAAAATGCCAGAGAGGACAGAACTAGGTCCCTCTCACCTTAAGTCCTGACTAATCTTTATCTATAATACCAAGTAACTATTCCCTCAATAAGATTTTAGTTCCTCTCTATCTCACTTCCTCTATCATGAGGTCACATTCATATCCCATCCTAACAGTTATCGTGGTGAGATAGAATGGCTAGGAAATTAATTCCTTTCACATATGGTTAACTTCCAAATAGTGGATCACTGTGTAACTTATTACACTAGTCTGTATCCTACTATCTGTCTGATAGTAACCTCCTGGATCAGTGCATGCTGGCTCTGTCAATAACGTTTTTCTACTAGTCTTAATACAATTCAGTTTTTTGATAGCACAATGGTTGCCAGAAGCAAAAATGAGTTTCCATCAAAATGTGTGCTCTCTTGTCAAGAAAGGGTAAGCTACTTAAAGATTTATTTAAAGGGGGCCAAATCCTATGTCCATTGTATTGTCCATTATTAGCAGAAGAGTTAAAATGGGATTTAGGGGATTTTTATATAGTTTTCTGTCTCCATGATGCATTTTTTGCCTGTGAAGTAATTCTAGAAGATATGTCTCACATGATTGTGAGTGTGGCAGATGTAACAGACAGTACTTGTTATTCTAGCCACATACCCATCTGACCTTTACAAGATTGTTACAGTAGCTGCCCGATGGGCTTATTGTTTGATGTCCTATCAGAACTTCATAGCAAGCACAAATTGTTGTCCTATATAAACTGTTCTTCCCCAACAGTGCATTTAGTACATTATAGATACTGTGATTGGAATAGAACAGAAACTGTCAATTACCCTGCCCAAAATGTAGCTGCCTCTGCCATTTCTTCTCTGCCATTACTCTTGTGCTTCTCCCTTTTTCTTACTTTCTTTTGTTAAAACTAGCCTACCATATCAGATAGTTTAATGTGAAAAAACTCAGCTCATATGCAATGTGAGGCCCTTTTATGTTTTAAATGCCCTTCTGCTGGGACCAGGGAACAGTATAGTGTAGGAGGTAGTTTAAAGTAAGTGGGTGTTTTGCAAACAGCAGGGTGTAGCATGCCAGAAACTATTGCTTTCTCCCTCAGTTGCAAAATTCTCTATGGAATTGAGGCTTCACACTCCACCCCATAGTTTGTGCTTCATGGCAAACATTAGACCCAGCTGCTTAGATGCTATTTTTAGTATTTCATGTTGACTGAAGGGCTAATTTCCATGACTGTTAAAAAACATTTCTCACTAAATAAACAAAGCCCATTAAATCTTCTATTATAGTAAAGGAGTCAGCCACTCTACCTGGCTTTTAAACTATAGAAGTAGGAGAGAAGGCATAATTAAGTGAGGCTGTCAGGCACTGCCACTGATGATCTCCTGGGTCTTTGTTATAGACAGAACAAGCGAATGAAAAAATGAATGCCAAGCTAGAAGAACTCAAGCAGCATGCAGCGTAAGTTTCTTACCAGATGTTTGTTACTGACCTTATAGCACATAATATGTAATCATAGATGCTCTGGCCTTGACAGTGTGATTAACTCTTGGATTCCTTTGCTTGAATTTTCAGCTGTAAAGTGGATCTTCAAAAGCTAGTGGGAAATTTGGAAGACCAGGAATTAAAAGAAAATGTAGAGAAAATTTGTAACCTGCAGGAACTGATTAACCAGATATCGGTAAGCCAAGTAGGGACAGTGTAAACAGGCACATTGTTTTCATTTGTTTCTCTCTTTTTTATTTTTTCATTTTTCAGTTACAGTTGATGTACAATATAATATTGGTTTCAGGTGTACAACCCAGTGATTAGACATTTATAGAACTTACAAAATGATAACCCTGATAAATCTAGTACCCATCTGACACCACATAGGAGGTGCAAAGTCAGCCACTGCCTAGGGCCACCCTGCATGAGCTATTTGTATTAAGCTTGGAGGTGCCCAGGTGAAGCTGGGCTGTGAAGCAAGGCAGGCTCATGCTAGTGCTAGGTCTTGGGCCTTTTAGTATTGATAGGTTTGGGGCACGCTGACCCAGCTGTAGCTTGTTTGAGAGATTTTAGCAAAGTCTGAAGCCTGAGCAAGGACAGGCC